>NC_057794.1:65061286-65361286 GCF_018294505.1 Triticum aestivum | reverse complement strand
CCTAGTAGGAGTAGGACTCCCCTTTTCCTATTCCAACTAGGAAGGGGGAAAGGGGGAAGGAAGGAGAGGGAGAGAGGGAGGAAAGAGGGGGCGCCGCCCCCTCCTTGTCCAATTCGGACTCCCAAGGGGGGAGCGCGGCCAGACCTAGGCCCTCTCCTCTCTCTCTCCCACAAGGCCCATGTTGACCCATTACTTCTCCTGGGGGTTCCGATAACCCCCTGCACCCCGATAAATATCCGGTGACCCCCGGAACTCATCAGGTGTCTGAATATAGTCGTCCAATATATCAATCTTTATGTCTCGACCATTTCGAGACTAGTCGTCATGTCCATAATTACATCCGGGACTCCGAACTATCTTCGGTACATCAAAACACATAAACTCATAATACCGATCGTCACCGAACGTTAAGCGTGCGGACCCTACGGGTTCGAGAACTATGTAGACATGACTGAGACACGTCTCCGGTCAATAACCAATAGCGGAACCTAGATGCTCATATTGGCTCCTACATATTCTACAAAGATCTTTATCGGTCAAACCGCATAAGAACATACGTTGTTCCCTTTGTCATTGGTATGTTACTTGCCCGTGATTCGATCGTCAGTATCTCAATACCTAGTTCAATATCGTTACCGGCAAGTCTCTTTACTCGTTTTGTAATGCTACATCCCATAACTAAGTCATTAGCTACATTGCTTGCAAGGCTTATAGTGATGTACATTACCGAGAGGGCCCAAAGATACCTCTTTGACAATCGGAGTGACAAATCAAAATCTTGATCTATGCCAACTCAACAAACACCATCGGAGACACCTATAGAGCACCTTTATAATCACCCAGTTACATTGTGACATTTGGTAGCACGCAAAGTGTTCCTCCGGTATTCGGGAGTTGCATGATCTCATAGTCATAGGAACATGTATAAGTTATGGAGAAAGCAATAGCAACAAACTAAACGATCATCGTGTTAAGCTAACGGATGGGTCAAGTCAATCACATCATTCTCTAATGATGTGATCCCGTTTATCAAATGACAACTCATGTCTATGGTTAGGAAACATAACCATCATTGATTCAACGAGCTAGTCAAGTAGAGGCAAACTAGTGACACTTTGTTTGTCTATGTATTCACACATGTACTAAGTTTCCGGTTAATACAATTCTAGCATGAATAATAAACATTTATCATGATATAAGGAAATATAAATATTAACTTTATTATTGCCTCTAGGGCATATTTCCTTCAGTCTCCCACTTGCACTAGAGTCAATAATCTAGATACATTGTAATGATTCTTACACCCATGGAGTCTTGTGCTGATCATGTTTTGCTCATGAGAGAGGCTTAGTCAACGGGTCTGCAACATTCAGATCCGTATGTATCTTGCAAATACCTATGTCTCCCTCCTTGACTTGATCGCAGATGGAATTGAATCGTCTCTTGATGTGCTTGGTTCTCTTGTGAAATCAGGATTCCTTTGCCAAGGCAATTGCACCAGTATTGTCACAAAATATTTTCATTGGACCCGATGCACTAGGTATGACACCTAGATCGGATATGAACTCCTTCATCCAGACTCCTTCATTGGCTGCTTCTGAAGCAGCTATGTATTCCGCTTCACACGTAGATCCCGCCACAATGCTCTGCTTGGAACTGCACCAACTAACAACTCCACCATTTAATAAAAACATGTATCCGGTTTGTGACTTAGAGTCATCTGGATCAGTGTCAAAGCTTGCATCGACATAACTGTTTACGACGATCTCTTTGTCACCTCCATATACAAGAAACATATCCTTTGTCCTTTTCAGGTATTTCAGGATATTCTTGACTGCTGTCCAGTGATCCACTCCTGGATTACTTTGGTACCTCCTTTGCTAAACTAATAGCAAGGCACACATCAGGTCTGGTACACAGCATTGCATACATGATAGAGCCTATGGCTGAAGCATAGGGAACACCTTTCATTTTCTCTCTATCTTCTGCAGTGGTCGGGCATTGAGTCTGACTCAACTTCACACCTTGTAATATAGGCAAGAACCCTTTGCCTGATCCATTTTGAACTTCTTCAAAATGTTATCAAGGTATGTGCTTTGTGAAAGTCGAATTATAAGCGTCTTGATCTATCTCTATACATCTTGATGCCCAATATATAAGCAGCTTCACCGAGGTCTTTCATTGAAAAATTCTTATTCAAGTATCATTTTATGCTATTCAAAAATTCAGTGTCATTTCCGATCAACAATATGTCATCTACATATAATATCAGAAATGCTACGGAGCTCCCACTCACTTTCTTGTAAATACAGGCTTCTCCAAAAGTCTGTATAAAACCATATGCTTTGATCACACTATCAAAGCGTATATTCCAACTCTGAGAGGCTTGCACCAGTCCATAAATGGATCGCTGGAGCTTGCACACTTTTTTAGCACCTTTTGGATTGAGAAAACCTTCTGGTTGCATCATATACAACTCTTCTTTAAGATATCCATTAAGGAATGCAGTTTTGACATCCATTTGCCAAATAAAAATGCGGCAATTGCTAACATGATTCAGACGGACTTAAGCATCGCTACGGGTGAGAAGGTCTCATCGTAGTCAACTCCTTGAACTTGTCGAAAACCTTTTGCAACAAGTCGAGCTTTGTCGATAGTAACATCACCGCAGCGTCAGTCTTCTTCTTAAAGATCCATTTATTCTCTATGGCCTGCCGATCATCGGGCAAGTCAACCAAAGTCCATACTTTGTTCTTATACATGGATCCCATCTCAGATTTCATGGCCTCAAGCCATTTTGCGGAATCTGGGCTCATCATCGCTTCCTCATAGTTCGTAGGTTCGTCATGGTCAAGTAACATGACTTCCAGAACAGGATTACCGTACCACTCTAGTGCAGATCTTATTCTGGTTGATCTACGAGGTTCGGTACTAACTTGATCAGAAGTTTCATGATCATCACCATTAGCTTCCTCACTTACTGGTGTAGGAACCACTGGAACTGATTTCAGAGATGAACTATTTTCCAATAAGGGAGAAGGTACAATTACCTCATCAAGTTCTACTTTCCTCCCACTCACTTCTTTCGAGAGAAACTCCTTCTCTAGAAAGGATCCATTCTTAGCAACGAATATCTTGCCTTCGGATCTGTGATATAAGGTGTACCCAACAGTCTCCTTTGGGTATCCTATGAAGACACATTTCTCCGATTTGGGTTCAAGCTTATCAGGTTGAAGCTTTTTCACATAAGCATCGCAGCCCCAAACTTAAGAAAC
This sequence comes from Triticum aestivum, assembly GCF_018294505.1. NCBI lineage: Eukaryota > Viridiplantae > Streptophyta > Magnoliopsida > Poales > Poaceae > Triticum > Triticum aestivum. The sequence continues at coordinate 65,358,011 of NC_057794.1, read as the reverse complement.
GACAACTTGGGTTTCTTGCCAAACCACTGTTCATAAGGTGTCGTCTCGACGGATTTAGATGGTGCCCTATTTAATGTGAATACAGCCGTCTCTAAAGCATAACCCCAAAACGAGAGCGGTAAATCAGTGAGAGACATCATATATCGCAGCATACCTAATAAAGTGTGGTTATAACGTTCAGACACACCATTACATTGTGGTGTTCCAGGTGGCGTGAGTTGCGAAACTATTCCGCATTGTTTTAAATGAAGTCCAAACGCATAACTGAAATATTCACTTCCACAATCAGATCATAGAAACTTCATTTTCTTGTTACGATGATTTTCCACTTCACTCTAAAATTCTTTGAACTTTTCAAGTGTTTCAGACTTATGTTTCATTAAGTAGATATACCCATATCTGCTCAAATCACTTGTGAAGGTGATAAAATAACAATATCCGCCGCGAGCTTCAATATTCATTGGACCACATACATTAGTATGTATGATTTCCAATAACTCTGTTGATCGCTCCATTGTTCCGGAGAACGGCGTTTTAGTCATCTTTCCCATGAGGCATGGTTCGCAAGTACCAAGTGATTCATAATCAAGTGATTCCAGAAGTCCATCAGAATGGAGTTTCCTCATGCGCTTTACACCAATATGACCTAAACGGTAGTGCCACAAATAAGTTGCACTATCATTATCAACTCTGCATCTTTTGGCTTCAATACTATGAACATGTGTATCACTACTATCAAGATTTAGTAAAAATAGACCACTCATCAAGGGTGCATGACCATAAAAGATATTACTCATATAAATAGAACGACCATTATTCTCTTATTTAAATGAATAACCGTCTCGCATCAAACAAGATCCAGATATAATGTTCATGCTCAACGCTGGCACCAAATAAAAATTATTTAGGTCTAAAACTAATCCCGAAGGTAGATGTAGAGGTAGCATGCCGACAGCGATCACATCGACTTTGGAACCATTTCCCACGCACATCGTCACCTCGTCCTTAGCCAATCTTCTCTTAATCCGTAGCCTCTGTTTCGAGTTGCAAATGTTAGCAACTGAACCAGTATCAAATACCTAGGCACTACTGCGAGCATTAGTAAGGTACACATTAATAACATGTATATCAAATATACCTTTCACTTTGCCATCCTTCTTCTCCGCCAAATACTTGGGGCAGTTCCGCTTCGAGTGACCAGTTCCTTTGTAGTAGAAGCACTCAGTATCAGGCTTAGGTCCAGACTTGGGTTTCTTCACTTGAGCAGCAACTGGTTTGCTATTCTTTTTGAAGTTCTGCTTCTTCCCTTTACCCTTTTTCTTGAAACTGGTGGTCTTGTTGACCATCAACACTTGATGCTCATTCTTGATTTCTACCTCCGAAGCCTTTAGCATTGCGAAGAGCTCAGTAATTGTCTTATCCATCCCTTGCATATTATAGTTCATCACGAAGCTCTTGTAGCTTGGTGGCAGTGATTGAAGAACTCTGTCAATGACACTATCATTAGGAAGATTAACTCCCAGTTGAGTCAAGTGGTTGTGGTACCCAGACATTCTGAGTATATGTTCACTGACAGAGCTATTCTCCTCCATCTTGCAGCTGTAGAACTTATTGGAGACTTCATATCTCTCTATCCGGGCATTTGCTTGAAATATTAACTTCAACTCCTGGAACATCTTGATACGTTTCCAACGTATCTATAATTTTTGATTGCTCCATGCTATATTATCCACTATTTTGGACTATATTGGGATTTATTTTCCACTTTTATATGATTTTTGGGACTAACCTATTAACTGGAGGCCCAACCCAGAATTGCTGTTTTTTTGCCTATTTCAGTGTTTCGGAGAAATAGAATATCAAACAGAGTCCAAACGTAATGAAACCTTCGGAAACGTGATTTTCTCATCAGATAAGATCCAGGAGACTTGGACCCTCCATCAAGAAAGCCATGAGGCGGTCACGAGGGTGGAGGGCGCCCCCTAGGGCGCGCCCCCTGCCTCGTGGGCCCCTCGAAGCTCCACCGATGTACTTCTTCCTCCTATATATACCTACGTACCCCCAAACTATCGGGGACGGAGCCAAAAACCTAATTCCACCACCGGAACTTTCTGTATCCACGAGATCCCATCTTGGAGCCTGTTCCGGAGCTCCGCCGGAAGGGGCATCGATCACGGAGGGCTTCTACATCATCATGCAAGCCCCTCCGATGAAGTGTGAGTAGTTTACTTCAGACCTACGGGTCCATAGTTAGTAGCTAGATGGCTTCTTCTCTCTTTTTGGATCTCAATACAATGATCTCCCCCTCTCTTGTGGAGATCTATTCGATGTAATCTTCTTTTTGCGGTGTATTTGTTGAGACCGATGAATTGTGGGTTTATGATCCAGTCTATCTATGAATAATATTTGAATCTTCTCTGAATTCTTTTATGTATGATTGGTTATCTTTGCAAGTCTCTTCGAATTATCAGTTTGGTTTGGCCTACTAGATTGGTTTTTCTTGCCGTGGGAGAAGTGCTTAGCTTTGGGTTCGATCTTGTGGTGTCCTTTCCCAGTGACAGAAGGGGCAGCAAGGCACGTATTGTATTGTTTCCATCAAGGATAACAAGATGGGGTTTTTATCATATTGCACGAAACTATCCCTCTACATCATGTCATCTTGCTTAAGGCGTTACTTTTTTTAACTTAATACTCTAGATGCATGCTGGATAGCGGTCGATGAGTGGAGTAATAGTAGTAGATGCAGGTAGGAGTCGGTCTACTTGTCTCGGACGTGATGCCTATATACATGATCATACCTAGATATTCTCATAACTATGCTCAATTCTGTCAATTGCTCAACAGTAATTTGTTCACCCACCGTAGAATAATTATGCTCTTGAGAGAAGCCACTAGTGAAACCTATGGCCCCCGGGTCTCTTTCTCATGATATCAATCTCCATCACTTTATTATTGCTTTGCTTTTACTTTTTACCTTGCATCTCTATACCAAAAATACCAAAAATATTATTTATCATCTCTATCAGATCTCACTTTCGTAAGTGACCGTGAAGGGATTGACAACCCCTAAGCGTGTTGGTTGCGTTGAGCTATTGTTTTTGTGTAGGTACAAGGGACTCGCGCGTAGCCTCCTACTGGATTGATACCTTGGTTCTCAAAAACTAAGGGAAATACTTACGCTACTTTGCTGCATCATCCTCTCCTCTTCGGGGAAATCCAACACAGTGCTCAAGAGGTAGCAAGAAGAATTTCTGGCGCCGTTGCCGGGGAGTCTGCGCAAAAGTTAACATACCAAGTACCCATCACAATCCCTATCTCCCGCATTACATTATTTGCCATTTGCCTCTCGTTTTCCTCTCCCCCACTTCACCCTTGCCGTTTTATTCGCCCTCTCTCTCTCTATCCTCCTTCTCTATTTGCCTCTTTTTGCCCATTTGCTTTTTGTTTGCTCGTGTGTTAGTTTGCTAGCTTACTGACAACGCGGTGTAGTGATTGCTTGTTGATCTTCAAAAAGTACCCTGTTCATTGAATCCGATTCAACTAAAGTTGGAGAAACTGACACCCACCAGCCACCTGTGTGCGAAGCACGTCAGTAGAACCAGTCTTGCGTAAGCGTACGCGTAATGTCGGTGTGGGCCGCTCCATCCAACAATACCGCCGAATCAAGAATCAACTAGTGACGACAAGCAATATGTATATACCGACGCCTACAACTCCTTTGTGTTCTACTCGTGCATATAACATCTACGCATAAACCTGGCTCGAATGCCACTGTTGGGGAACGCAGTAATTTCAAAAAAAATCCTATGCACATGCAAGATCATGGTGATGCATAGCAACGAGAGGGAAGAGTGTTGTCTACATACCCTCGTAGACCGTAAGCGGAAGCGTTATGACAACACGGTTGATGTAGTCATACGTCTTCACGATTGACCGATCCTAGCACTGAAGGTACAGCACCTCCGCGATCTGCACACGTTTGGCTTGGTGACGTCCCACGAACTCACGATCTAGTAGAGCTTCGAGGGAGAGCTTTGTCAGCACGACGACATGATGACGGTGATGATGACGCTACCGGAACAGGTCTTCACCTAAGCATCGCTATGATATGACCGAGGTGGATTATGATGGAGGGGGGCACCGCACATGGCTGGAAACAATCAACTTGTCTGTTCTAGGGTGTGCCCTATCCCCGTATATAAAGGAGCAAGGAAGGAGGCCGGCCGGCCTTGGGGCACGCCAAGGAGAGGGGGAGTCCTCCTCCTAGTAGGAGTAGGACTCCCCTTTTCCTATTCCAACTAGGAAGGGGTGTCGGTTCAATATCCGGCGTATCTCGTAGTAGGGGTCCTAAGTTAGGCATCTTGGAGCAATGGTAACATGGTCATAGATTTTACCTAGGTTCGGGCCCTCTTGATGGAGGTAAAACCCTATGTCCTGCTCTTGATTGTATTCATATGGGAATAGTACATAGTACAGGTATCTATCACGAGATTGTAGTAATGAATATGAGATTGCCTATTGACTAGCCTGGCCTCGGTTTATATAACACACCGGAGGCCTAGGATTTTAGGAGAGTCCTTGGCTTGGGCGCCAAGTCTTGTAGAATCCTTCTTGTATGCGGCATGGGATGTCCGAACTGGCCCAATAATGAACCGCCATGGGGGTCCTCGGCCCGATCCAGCTGGTCGGGTGACGACGTGGTAAGTACCCCCTAGTCCATGACACCGTCAGTAGCCCCCTGAATTGGTCTTCAAGTTGGGGACGATCCTTGATTCTTCTGAATTGTTCTTAGTCTTCGGTCGTCGGTCTTGAAAACTGGTTCAACAAATTTTCTCATCTTTGATCTTGAGGATCGCCGAAGTGTATCCGAAGAGTTTACACGTCGGGTATCCGAGGATCCCCTTTAAGTTTCCGGCCTTTATAAATGCCTTTTTAATTTTATGCCACACCTCTGGTTTAAAGTTGTTCCCGGGCGATGGTGTCCTCTTGAGTCCGAGCTCCAACGCCGGACTGCATTCAAGGTATCTTTTGCAGCCGAGCACCAATGTCGGACCGCTTCCGAGCTCCAACGCCGGAATGTATCCGAGATCCAACGCCGGACTGTATCCAAGCTCCAACGTCGGACTATGTCCAAGCTCCAATGCTGGACTATGTCCAAGCTCCAACGCCGGATTGTATCCAAGCTCCAACGCCGGACTATGTTCAAGCTCCACCGCCGGACTGTATCCAAGGTGTCATAGATCATCTTGGTTTAATAAAGTTGAAGGAGTTTAGCTGAGCTTAATGCAGGAAATGCCCTATGGAGCCAGCCACTGGCGTCCGAGCTTTATGCCGGACTACTTCCGAGGTGGTGCACCACCCCGACTGCGGGCCGATTTTTTGTCAATATTTTTTATTGGTGAAATTTATTCTCTGCCGAGATATATAGCCAGTAGCACTCATGGTGTGTTGATACGTCCATTTTGCATCATGCTTTTATATCAGTATTTATTGCATTATGGGCTGTTATTACACATTATGTCAAATACTTATGCCTACTCTCTCTTATTTTACAAGGTTTACATAAAGAGGGAGAATGCCGGCAGCTGGGATTCTGGCTGGAAAAGGAGCAAATATTAGAGACCTATTCTGCACAGCTCCAAAAGTCCTGAAACTTCATGGATGAAGTTTTCCAAATATATAAAAAACATTGAGCTCAAGAACTTCACCAGGGGGGCCACACCCTGCCCACGAGGGTGGGGGTCGCGCCCTACCCCCTGGGCGCGCTCCCCTACCTCGTGGGCCCCCTGGTAGCCCTCCGGTGACCATCTTCTGCTATATGGACTCTTTCGATGGAAAAAAAATCTAAGCCATCTTCTCGGACGAAACTCCGCCACCACTTGGCGGAGCCAATCTAGGGTCCTGGCGGGGCTGTTCTGCCGGGGAAAGTGCCCTCCCGGAGGGGGAAATCACCGCCATCGTCATCACCAACGCTCCTCTCATCGGGAGAGGGCAATCTCCATCAACATCTTCATCAGCACCATCTTATCTCAAAACCCTAGTTCATCTCTTGAATCCAATTCTTATCTCCAAGTCCGGGATTGGTGCTAGTAGGTTGCTAGTAGTGTTAATTACTCCTTGTAGTTGATGCTAGTTGGTTTAATTGGTGGAAGATCATATGTTCAGATCCTATATGCATATTAATACCCCTATGATTATGAACATGTTTATGCTTTGTGAGTAGTTACTTTTGTTCCTGAGGACATGGGAGAAGTCTTGCTATTAGTAGTCATGTGAATTTGGTATTCGTTCGATATTTTGATAAGATGTATGTTGTCTCTCCTCTAGTGGTGTTATGTGAACGTCGACTACATGACACTTCACCATTGTTTGGGCCTAGAGGAAGGCATTGGGAAGTAATAAGTAGATGATGGGTTGCTAGAGTGACAGAAGCTTAAACCCTAGTTTATGTGTTGCTTCGTAAGGGGCTGATTTGGATCCATATGTTTCATGCTATGGTTAGGTTTACCTTAATACTTTTGTTGTATTTGCGGATGCTTGCAATAGAGGTTAATCATAAGTGGGATGCTTGTCCAAGTAAGGGCAGCACCCAAGCACCAGTCCACCCACATACCAAATTATCAAAGTACCAAACGCGAATCATATGAGTGTGATGAAAACTAGCTTGACGATATTCCCATGTGTCCTCGGGAGCGCTTTACATCATATAAGAGTTTGTCAAGGCTTGTCCTTTGCTACAAAAAGGATTGGGCCACCTTGTTGCACCTTATTTACTTTTGTTACTTGTTGCTCGTTACAAATTTTCTTATCACAAAACTATCTGTTACCACTTATTTCAGTACTTGCAGAGAATACCTTGTTGGAAACCTCTTATCATTTCCTTCTGCTCCTCGTTGGGTTTGACACTCTTACTTATCGAAAGGACTACGATAGATACCCTATACTTGTGGGTCATCAAGACTCTTTTCTGGCGCCATTGCCGGGGAGTGAAGCGCCTTTGGTAGGTGGAATTTGGTAAGGAAAAATTTATATAGTGTGCTGAAATTTACTGTCACTTGTTACTATGGAAAGTAATCCTCTGAGGGGCTTGTTCGGGGTATCTTCACCCCGACCAGTAGAGCAAAGAGTTGTTCCTCAACCTACTGAACCTACTGAAAATGAAAATGCTTGCTTTGAAATTCCTTTGGGTATGGTAGAAAAACTGCTAGCTAATCCTTTTTTGGGAGATGGAACAAAACATCCTGATGAGCATCTAATATATGTGGATGAAGTTTGTGGATTATTTAAGCTTACAGGTGTACCCGGAGATGTTGTTAAGAAGAAGGTCTTCCATTTATCTTTGAGGGGAGATGCATCGACATGGTATAGGCTATGTGATGATATCGAGTCTTGGAACGACAAACGATTGAAATTGGAATTTCATCAAAAGTTTTATCCTATGCATCTTGTTCATCGTGATCACAATTATATATATAATTTTTGGCCTCGCGAAGGAGAAAGCATCGCTCAAGCTTGGGGGAGGCTTAAATCAATGTTATATTCATGCCCCAATCATGAGCTCTCAAGAGAAATGATTATTCAAAATTTTTATGCTCGGCTTTCTGATAACAATCGCACCATGCTTGATACTTCTTGTGCTGGCTCTTTTATGATGAAGACTATTGAATTCAAATGGGATTTATTGGAAAGAATTAAACGCAACTCCGAAGATTGGGACCTCGACAATGGTAAGGAGTCAGGTATGACACCTAGTTTTGATTGTGTTAAATCTTTTATGGATACCGATATTTTTCGTAAATTTAGCACTAAATATGGACTTGACTGTGAGATAGTAGCTTCTTTCTGTGAATCTTTTGCTGCTTATGTTGATCTCCCCAAGGAGAAGTGGTTTAAATATCATCCTCCCATAGAAGTAAAAGTAGCTGCACCTATTAAAGTTGAAGAAAAGACTATCACTTATAATGATCCTATTGTTTCTACTTCTTATGTTGAGAAACCACCTTTCCCTGTTAGGATAAAGGATCATGCTAAAGCTTCAACTGTGATTCGTAAAAGCAATATTGAAGTCTTGTGTGGGAAAACTAAATATCCTACTAATTTTCTTGTTCTTGGTTCCCCACAAGATAGTTTTTGTCCCATTATATTTGGTAGACCCTTCTTAAATACTGTTAATGCTACCATAGATTGCAAAAGGGATGTTGTTACTGTCGGTTTAGATGATATGACTCATGAATTTAATTTTTCTAAATTTAGTAGACAACACCGTGAAGAAGAATTATCTAGTAAGGATGCAATTATTGGTCTTGCTTCTATTGCCGTACCTCCTAGTGATCCTTTAGAACAATATTTGCTAGACCATGAAAATGATATGTTTATGAATGAAAGAAGGGAATTAGATGAAGTATTCTTTAAACAGGAACCTATTCTGAAACATAATTTACCTGTTGAAATCCTAGGAGATCCTCCTCCACCCAAGGGTGATCCCGTGTTTGAGCTTAAACTGTTACCCGATACTCTTAAATATGCTTATCTTGATGAGAAAAAGATATATCCTGTTATTATTAGTGCTAACCTTTCAGAACATGAAGAAGAGAGATTATTGAAAATTCTGAAGAAGCACCGTGCTGCTATTGGGTATACTCTTGATGATCTTAAGGGCATTAGTCCCACTCTATGTCAACATAAAATTAATTTGGAAGAAGATGCTAAACCAGTTCGTGATCATCAACACCGGCTGAATCCTAAAATGAAAGAAGTGGTAAGAAAGGAGATACTGAAGCTCCTTGAGGCAGGTATAATTTACCCCGTTGCTGATAGTCAGTGGGTAAGACGTGTCCATTGTGTCCCTAAGAAGGGAGGTATTACTATTGTTCCTAATGATAAAGATGAATTGATTCCTCAAAGAATTATTACTGGTTATAGGATGGTAATTGATTTCCGCAAATTAAATAAGGCTACTAAAAAGATCATTACCCTTTACCTTTTATCGATCAAATGCTAGAAAGATCTTCCAAACATACACATTTTTGCTTTCTAGATGGTTATTCTGATTTTTCTCAAATACCTATGTCAGCCAAAGATCAATCAAAGACTACTTCTACATGCCCTTTTGGTACTTTTGCTTATAGACGTATGCCTTTTGGTTTATGTAATGCACCTGCTACCTTTCAAAGATGCATGATGGCTATATTCTCTGACTTTTGTGAAAAGATTTGTGAGGTTTTCATGGATGACTTTTCTGTCTATGGATCTTCTTTTGATGATTGCTTGAGCAACCTTGATCGAGTTTTGCAGAGATGTGAAGAAACTAATCTTGTCCTGAACTGGGAAAAGTGACACTTTATGGTTAATGAAGGTATTGTCTTGGGGCATAAAGTTTCTGAAAGAGGTATTGAAGTTGATAAAGCCAAGGTTGATGCTATTGAAAAGATGCCATGTCCCAAGGACATTAAAGGTATAAGAAGTTTCTGTTGGGGAACGTAGCAGAAATTCAAAATTTTCTGCGCATCACCAAGATCAATCTATGGAGAAGTCTAGCAACGAGGGAAGAAGAGTGCATCTACATACCCTTGTAGATCGCTAAGCGGAAGCATTCAAGTGAATGGGGTTGATGGAGTCGTACTCGTCGTGATCCAAATCACCGATGATCCTAGTGCCGAATGGACGGCACCTCCGTGTTCAACACACGTACAGCCCGGTGACCTCTCCTACACCTTGATCCAGCAAGGGGAGAAGGAGAGGTTGGGGAAGACTCCATCCAGCAGCAGCACGATGGCGTGGTGGTGGAGGAGGAGCGCGGGACTCCAGCAGGGCTTCGCCAAGCACTACGAGAGACGAGGAGGGAGAGGGGTAGGGCTGCGCCAACAGGGAGAGCAAATCCCACGTCTTGGGCAGCCCCAAAACTCAACTATATATAGGGGGAGGGGAGGGGCTGCGCCCCCACCTAGGGTTCCCTCCCTAGGGGTGGCGGCAGCCCCCAGATCCCATCTGGGAGGCGGCCAAGGGGGAGAGAGGGGGGGCGCACCTAGGGTGGGCCTTAGGGCCCAACTGCGCCTAGGGTTTGCCCCCTCTCCTCTTGAGGACGCCTTGGGCCTTGGTGGGAGGCGCCCCAGCCCACATAGGGGCTGGTCCCTTCCCACTTATGGCCCACGCAAGCCTCCGGGGCTGGTGGCCCATCCCGGTGGACCCCCGGACCCCTCCGGTGGTCCCGGAACACTTCCGGTGGCCAAAACCATACTTCCTATATATCAATCTTTACCTCCGGACCATTGCGGAACTCCTCGTGACGTTCGGGATCTCATCCAGGACTCCGAACAACATTCGGTAACTGCATACATACTTTCCCTATAACCCTAGCATCATCGAACCTTAAGTGTGTAGACCCTACGGGTTCGGGAGTCATGCAGACATGGCCGAGACAACTCTCCGGTCAATAACCAACAACAAGATCTGGATACCCATGTTGGTTCCCACATGCTCCACGATGATCTCATCGGATGAACCACGATGTCAAGGACTTAATCAATCCCGTATACAATTCCCTTTGTCTATCGGTACGATACTTGCCCGAGATTCGATCGTCAGTATCCCAATACCTTGTTCAATCTCGTTACTGGCAAGTCTCTTTACTCGTTCCGTAACACATCATCCCGTGATCAACTCCTTGATCACATTGTGCACATTATGATGATGTCCTACCGAGTGTGCCCAGAGATACCTCTCCGTTTACACGGAGTAACAAATCCCAGTCTCGATTCGTGCTGACCCAACAGACACTTTCGGAGATACCTGTAGTGTACCTTTATAACCACCCAGTTACGTTGTGACGTTTGGCACACCCAAAGCACTCCTACGGTATCCGGGAGTTGCACAATCTCATGGTCTAAGGAAATGATACTTGACATTAGAAAAGCTTTAGCAAACAAACTACACGATCTTTGTGCTAGGCTTAGGATTGGGTCTTGTCCATCACATCATTCTCCTAATGATGTGATCCCGTTATCAACGACATCCAATGTCCATGGTTAGGAAACCGTAACCATCTATTGATCAACGAGCTAGTCAACTAGAGGCTTACTAGGGACATGGTGTTGTCTATGTATCCACACATGTATCTGAGTTTCCTATCGATACAATTCTAGCATGGATAATAAACGATTATCATGAACAATGAAATATATAATAATAGCTAATTTATTATTGCCTCTAGGGCATATTTCCAACAGTCTCCCACTTTCACTAGAGTCAATAATCTAGTTCACATCGCCATGTGATTAACACTCACAGGTCACATCGCCATGTGACCAACATCCAAGAGTCTACTAGACTCAATGATCTAGTTCACATCACTATGTGATAAACACTCAAAGAGTTCTGGGTTTGATCATGTTATGCTTGTGAGAGAGGTTGTAGTCAATGGGTCTTGCCATATTCAGATCCCTATGTATTTCGCAAAACTTTATGTCATATCGTAGATGCTGCTACCACGTTCCACTTGGAGCTATTCCAAATTGTTGCTCCATTATACGTATCCGGTATCTCTACTCAGAGCTATCCGGATAGGTGTTAAGCTTGCATCGACGTAACTCTTTACGTCGAACTCTTTATCACCTCCATAACCGAGAAACATTTCCTTATCCCTCTAAGGATAATTTTGACCGCTATCTGGTGATCTACTCCTAGATCACCTTTGTACCCACTTGCCAGACATGTGGCAAGGCACACATCAGGTGCGGTACTTCAGCATGGCATACCGTATAGAGCCTATGACAAAAGCATAGGGGACGACCTTCGTCCTTTCTCTTTCTTCTGCCGTGGTCAAGCTTTGAGTCTTACTCAACTTCACACCTTACAACTCAGGTAAGAACCCCTTCTTTGACTGATCTATTTTGAACTCCTTCAAAAACATGTCAAGGTGTGCGTTCTTTGAAAGTACCATTAGGCGTCTTGATCTATCTCTATAGATCTTGATGCCCAATATGTAAGCAGCTTTATCCAAGTCTTTCGTTGAAAAACACTCTTTAAACAACCGTTTATGCTTTCCAGAAATTCTACATTATTTCGGATCAACAATATGTCATCCACATATACTTATCAGAAATGTTGTAGTGCTCCCACTCACTTTCTTGTAAATACAAGTTTCTAGCAAACATTGTATAAACCTAAAAGCTTTGATCACTCCATCAAAACATATATTCCGATTCCAAGATGCTTGCTCTAGTCCATAGAAGGATTGCTGGAGCCAGCATACCTTTTAGCATCCTTAGGATCGACAAAACCTTTTATTGTATCACATACAACCTTTCTTACGAAAACTGGTAAGAAAACTTGTTCTGACATCCATCTGTAAGATTTCATAATCGAAAAATACAGCTAATGCTATCATGATTCCGACGGACTTAAGCATCGCTACGGGTGAGAAATTCTCATCGTAGTCAACTCCTTGAACTTGTGAAAAGACTCTTTCCCACAAGTCGAGCTTCATAGACGGTAATATTACCGCCTACATCCGTCTTCTTAAAGATCCATTTGTCTCAATGGCTTGCCGATCATCGGGCAAGTCCACCAAAGTCCATACTTTGTTCTGATATATGGATCCTATCTCGGATTTCATGGCTTCTAACCATTTGTCGGAATACGGGCCCACCATCGCTTCTCCATAGATCGTAGGTTCATTGTTGTCTAACAACATGATATCTAAGACAAGATTACCGTACCACTTAGGAGTAGTACATATCCTTGTCGACCTACGAGGTTCGATAGCAACTTGATCCGAAGCTTCATGATCACTATCATTAACTTCCTATTCAACAGACGTAGGCGCCACAGAAAACATCTTTCTATGTTGCATCACTCTCTGGTTGAAGTAAAGGTTCGACAACCTCATCAAGTTCTATCTTCCTCCCACTCAATTCTTTCGAGAGAAACTCCTTCTCGAGAAAGGACCTATTCTTAGCGACAAACAATTTGCCCTTGGATCTGAGATAGAAGGTATACCCAACTATCACCCTTGGGTATCCTATCAAGATGTGTTTGTCCGCTTTGGGTTCGAGCTTCTCCGGCTGAAGCCTTAAGCATCGCAGCCCCAAACATTAAGAAACGACAACTTTGGTTTCTTGCCAAACCATATTCTTACGACGTTGTCTCAACGGACTTTAGATGGTGTCCTATCTCAAGTGAATGCAGCTGTCTCTAACGCATAACCTCAAAATAAAAACGGTAGATTGGTAAGATACATCATAGATCGCACCATATCTCATAGGGTTCGATTACAATGTCCGGACACACCATTACCTTGTGGTGTTCCAGGTGGCTTCAACTGTGAAACAATTCCACAATGTCTTAAGTGATTGCCAAACTCATAACTCAGAAAATCCCCTTTTGATCAGATCGTAGGAACATGATCTTATTGTTATGATGATTCTTAACTTCACTCTGAAATCGCTTGAACTTTTCAAACGTTTTGAGACTTGTGCTTCATTAAGTAGATATACCTATATCTACCCAAATCGTCAGTGAAGATGAGAAAATAGCGATATCCACCGCACGCTTCAATTCTCATTGGATCACACACATCAGCATGCATGATTTCCAACAAGTCACTTGCCCGTTTCATTGTACCTAAAAACGGGGTCTTAGTCATCCTGCCCATGAGGCATGGCTCGCATGTGTCAAGTGATTCAAAATCAAGTGACTCCAAACATCCATCGACATGGAGTTTCTTCATGCATCTTATGCCAATATGACCTAAGCGGCAGTGCCACGAGAAAGTGGTACTATCATTATTAACTCTACATCCTTTGGCGTGAACATGTGTATTACCACAACCAAGATTCAATGAACCATTCACATAGGGTGCATGACCATGAAAGGTATTATTCATGTAAACAGAATAACCATTATTCTCTAATTTAAATGAATAACTGTATTGCAATGAACATGATCTAATCATATTCATGCTCAACGTAGACACCTGATAACATTTATCTAGGTTCAATACTAATCCCGAAGGCAGATGGAGCGTGCGATGGTGATCTCATCAACTTTGGAAACACTTCCAACACACATCGTCACCTCGCCCTTAGCTAGCCTCCGTTTAGTCCGTAACTTTAGCTTCAAGTCACTAATAATAGCAACTGAACCGGTATCCAATACCCAGGTGCTACCAGGAGTACTAGCGAGGTACACATTAATAACACGTATATACTTTGTTGAAGTTGCCAGCCTTCTTTTCTACCATGCATTTGGGGTAATTCCGCTACCAGTGACCGTTCCCCTTACAATAGAAGCACTTAGTCTAGGGTTTGGGTTCAACCTTGGGTTCCTTCACTGGAGCGGCAACTGGTTTGCCATACATGAAGTTTCCCTTCTAGCCCTTGTCCTTCTTGAAACCAGTGGTCTTGTTAAACCATCAACACTTGATGCTCCTTCTTGATTTCTACCTTTTGCGGTCTTAAGCACCGCGAACAGCTCCGGGATCAACTCCATCCCTTGCATGTCATAGTTCATCACGAAGATCTAGTAGCTTAGTGATAGTGGCTAGAGAACTCTATCAATCACTATCTTATCTGGAAGTTTAATTCCCACTTGATTTAAGTGATTGTAGCACCCAGACATTCTGAGCACATGCTCACTAGCTGAGCTATTCTCCTCCATCTTGTTGGCTAAAGAACTTGTCAGAGGTCTCACACCTCTCAACACGGGCATGAGCCTGAAATCCCAATTTCAGCTCTTGGAACATCTCATATGTTCTATGGCATTTAAAACATCATTGGAATCCCTATTATAAGCCGTAAAGTATGGTGCACTAAACTATCAAGTAGTCATCAGGATGTGTCTGTCAGGTGTTCACAACATCCACAGACGACGTTGTAGGGGTTTGCACATCGAGCGGTGCATCAAAGACGTAAGCCTTCTGTGTAGCAGTGAGGACACTCCTCGGACTACGGACCTAGTCCGCATCAGTGCTTACAATATCTTTCAACTTGGTCTTTCTCTAGGAACGTATTGAAACAGGGAGCTACAACGTGAGCTATTTATCTACAACATATTTGCAAAGACAATTTAGACTATGTTCATGATAATTGAGTTCATCTAATGAACTCCCACTCAGATAGACATCCCTCCAGTCATCTAAGTGAAACATGATCCGAGTCAACTAGGCCGTGTCCGATCATCACGTGAGACGGACTAGTCAACATCGGTGAACATCTTCATGTTGATCGTATCTTCTATACGACTCATGCTCGACCTTTCGGTCTTCCGTGTTCCGAGGCCATGTCTGTACATGCTAGGCTCGTCAAGTCAACCTAAGTGTTTTTGTTGTGTAAATCTGGCTTACACCCTTGTATTCAAACGTTAGAATCTATCACACCCGATCATCACGTGGTGCTTCGAAACAACGAACCTTCGCAACGGTGCACAGTTAGGGGGAACACCTTTCTTCAAATTTTAGTGAGGGATCATCTTATTTAAGCTACCGTCGTTCTAAGCAAATAAGATGTAAAACATGATAACATCACATGCAATCCAATAGTGACATGATATGGCCAATATCATTTTGCTCCTCTCGATCTCCATCTTCGGGGCTCCATGATCATCGTTGTCACCGGCATGACACCATGATCTCCATCATCATGATCTCCATCATCGTGTCTTCTTGAAGTTGTCTCGTCATCTATTACTTCTACTACTATGGCTAACGCTTTAGCAACAAAGTAAAGTAATTACATGACGTTTATGTTGACACGCAGGTCATAAATAAATAAAGACAACTCTTATGGCTCCTGCTGGTTGTCATACTCATCGACATGCAAGTCGTGATTCCTATTACAAGAACATGATCAATCTCATACATCACATATATCATTCATCACATCCTTTTGGCCATATCACATCACAAGGCATATGCTGCAAAAACAAGTTAGACGTCCTTTAATTGTTGTTGCAAGTTTTTACGTGGCTGCTATAGGTTTCTAGCAAGAACGTCTCTTACCTACGTGAAAACCACAACGTGATATGCCAATTTCTATTTACCCTTCATAAGGACCCTTTTCATCGAATCCGATCCGACTAAAGTGGGAGAGACAGACACCCGCTAGCCACCTTATGCAACTAGTGCATGTCAGTCGGTGGAACTAGTCTCACGTAAGAGTACGTGTAAGGTCGGTCCGGGCCACTTCATCCCATGATGCCGCCGAATCAAGATAATACTAGTAACGGCAAGCAAATTGACAAAATCGACGCCCACAACAACTTGTGTTCTACTCGTGCATAGAAACTACGCATAAACTTGGCTCTGATACCACTGTTGGGGAACGTAGCAGAAATTCAAAATGTTCTACGCATCACCAAGATCAATCTATGGAGAAGTCTAGCAACGAGGGAAGGAGAGTGCATCTACATACCCCTGTAGATCGCTAACCGGAAGCGTTCAAGTGAACGGGGTTGATGGAGTCGTACTCGTCGTGATCCAAATCACCGATGATCCTAGTGCCAAACGGACGACACCTCCGTGTTCAACACACGTACAGCCCGGTGATGTCTCCTACGCCTTGATCCATCAAGGGGAGAAGGAGATGTTGGGGAAGACTCTATCCAGCATCAGCACAACGGCGTGGTGGTGGTGGAGGAGCGCGGGACTCCAGCAGGGCTTCGCCAAGCACTACGAGAGACGAGGAGGGAGAGGGGTAGGGCTGCGCCAACAGGGAGAGCAAATCCCACGTCTTGGGCAGCCCCAAACCTCAAGTATATATAGGGGGAGGGGAGGGGCTGCGCCCCCACCTAGGGTTCCCTCCCTAGGGGTGGCGGCAGCCCCTAGATCCCATCTGGGAGGCGGCCAAGGGGGAGAGAGAGGGGGGCGCACCTAGGGTGGGCCTTAGGGCCCATCTGCGCCTAGGGTTTGCCCCCTCTCCTCTTGAGGACGCCTTGGGCCTTGGTGGGAGGAGCCCCAGCCCACATAGGGGCTGGTCCCTTCCCACTTATGGCCCACGCAAGCCTCCGGGGCTGGTGGCCCCTCCCGGTGGACCCCCGGACCCCTCCGGTGGTCCCGGAACACTTCCGGTGGCCAAAACCATACTTCCTATATATCAATCTTTACCTCCGGACCATTCCGGAACTCCTCGTGACATCTGGGATCTCATCCGGGACTCCGAACAACATTCGGTAACCGCATACATACTTTCCCTATAACCCTAGCGTCATCGAACCTTAAGTGTGTAGACCCTACGGGTTCGGGAGTCATGCAGACATGACCGAGACAACTCTCCGGTC
Organism: Triticum aestivum; assembly: GCF_018294505.1. Taxonomy (NCBI): domain Eukaryota; kingdom Viridiplantae; phylum Streptophyta; class Magnoliopsida; order Poales; family Poaceae; genus Triticum; species Triticum aestivum. The sequence goes on along the minus strand of NC_057794.1, from coordinate 65,340,740 downwards.
AATAACCAACAGCGGGATCTGGATACCCATGTTGGTTCCCACATGCTCCACGATGATCTCATCGGATGAACCACGATGTCAAGGACTTAATCAATCCCGTATACAATTCCCTTTGTCTATCGGTACGATACTTGCCCGAGATTCGATCGTCGGTATACCGATACCTTGTTCAATCTCGTTACCGGCAAGTCTCTTTACTCGTTCCGTAACACATCATCCTGTGATCAACTCCTTGATCACATTGTGCACATTATGATGATGTCCTACCGAGTGGGCCCAGAGATACCTCTCCGTTTACACGGAGTAACAAATCCCGGTCTCGATTCATGCCGACCCAACAGACACTCTCGGAGATACCTGTTACGTTGTGACGTTTGGCACACCCAAAGCACTCCTACGGTATCCGGGAGTTGCACAATCTCATGGTCTAAGGAAATGATACTTGACATTAGAAAAGCTTTAGCAAACAAACTACACGATCTTTGTGCTAGGCTTAGGATTGGGTCTTGTCCATCACATCATTCTCCTAATGATGTGATCCCATTATCAACGACATCCAATGTCCATGGTTAGGAAACCGTAACCATCTATTGATCAACGAGCTAGTCAACTAGAGGCTTACTAGGGACATGGTGTTGTCTATGTATCCACACATGTATCTGAGTTTCCTATCGATACAATTCTAGCATGGATAATAAACGATTATCATGAACAATGAAATATATAATAATAACTAATTTATTATTGCCTCCAGGGCATATTTCCAACAGTTTCCTTGGTCATGCCAGTTTTTATAGGAGGTTCATTAAGGACTTCTCAAAAATCTCTCGGCCTCTGACTAATTTATTACAAAAATAGATACCATTTGTCTTTCATGATGATTGTGTAGAAGCATTTGAAATACTTAAGAAAGCATTGATCTTTGCACCTATTGTTCAACCACCTGATTGGAATTTACCCTTTGAAATTATGTGTGATGCTAGTGATTATGATGTAGGTGTTGTTCTAGGACAAAGAGTTTATAAGAAACTAAATGTTATTCAATATGCTAGTAAAACTCTAGACAATGCTCAAAGATATTATGCTACTACTGAAAAAGAATTCTTAGCAGTTGTATTTGCCTGTGATAAGTTTAGACCTTATATTGTTGATTCTAAAGTAACTATTCACACTGATCATGCTGCTATTAAATATCTTATGGAAAATAAAGATGCTAAACCTAGACTTATTAGATGGGTTCTCTTGCTTCAAGAATTTGATTTACATATTGTTGATAGAAAAGGAGCTGAGAACCCTGTTGCGGACAACTTGTCTAGGTTAGAAAATGTGCTTGATGACCCACTACCTGTTGATGATAGCTTTCCTGATGAGCAATTAAATGTCATAAATGCTTCTCATACTGCTCCATGGTATGCTGATTATGCTAATTACATTGTTGCTAAGTTTATACCACCTAGTTTCACATACCAGCAAAAGAAAAAGTTCTTCTATGATTTGAGGCATTACTTTTGGGATGACCCACATCTTTATAAAGAAGGAGTAGATGGTGTTATTAGACGTTGTGTACCTAAGCATGAACAGGAACAGATCCTACGCAAGTGTCACTCTGAAGCTTATGGAGGACACCATGCTGGAGATAGGACTGCACATAAGGTACTGCAATCTGGTTTTTATTGGCCTACTCTCTTCAAGGATGCCTGTAAGTTTGTCTTGTATTGTGATGAATGTCAAAGAATTGGTAATATTAGTAGACGTCAAGAAATGCCTATGAATTATTCACTTGTTATTGAACCATTTGATGTTTGGGGCTTTGACTATATGGGACCTTTTCCTTCCTCTAATGGTTATACACATATTTTAGTTGATGTTGATTACGTTACTAAGTGGGTAGAAGCTATTCCAACTAGTAGTGCTGATAATAACACTTCTATTAAAATGCTTAAAGAAGTTATCTTTCCAAGGTTTGGAGTCCCTAGATATTTAATGACTGATGGTGGTTCACATTTTATTCATGGTGCTTTCCGTAAAATGCTTGCTAAATATGATGTTAATCATAGAATTGTATCCCCTTATCACCCTCAGTCTAGTGGTCAAGTAGAATTGAGTAATAGAGAACTCAAATTAATTTTGCAAAAGACTGTTAATAGGTCCAGAAAGAATTGGTCCAAGAAACTTGATGATGCATTATGGGCCTATAGAACTGCATATAAAAATCCTATGGGTATGTCTCCGTATAAAATGGTCTATGGAAAAGCATGTCACTTACCTCTCGAACTAGAACACAAGGCTTATTGGGCTATTAAATAACTAAATTATGATTTTAAACTTGCCGGTGAGAAGAGGTTATTTGATATTAACTCACTTGATGAATGAAGAACCCAAGCCTACGAAAATGCCAAGTTGTTTAAAGAAAATGTTAAAAGGTGGCATGATAAAAGAATACAAAAGTGTGAGTTTAATGTAGGTGATTATGTATTGCTATACAACTCTCGTTTAAGATTTTTTGCAAGAAAACTTCTCTCTAAATGGGAAGGTCCCTGCGTTATCGAGGAGGTCTTCCGTTCCGGTGCCATGAAAATCAACAACTTCGAACGCACAAATCCGAAGGTGGTAAATGGTCAAAGAATCAAACATTATATCTCATGTAATCCCATAAATGTTGAAACCAATGTTATTGAAACCATAACCCCGGAGGAGTACATAAATGACACTTTCCGGAACGTTTCAGACTCCGAAAAGGAATAGGTATGTGGTACAGTAAGTAAACCGACTCCAAAACAGTTTTTAAGGCAATATTTCTCCGTTTTGGAATATTTAGAAAAATAGAAAAATAAGCAGCAGTCCGGAAAGGACACAAGGGCCCCACGAGGGTGGAGGGCGCGCCCTACCCCCCTAGGCATGCCCCCTACCTCGTGGGCACCTCGTGTGCTCTCCGGACCCCGTTTTCTTACAGGACACGTATTTTGGTTGGTAAAAAATCATTATATAACCTCCCGGGGGTTTTGACTCCCGTATCACGCAAAAATCTCCTGTCTTTGTTTCGAGCTGTTTTTCTAACAGATCTAAATTATCATGACGTCTCCAAGTGCACCCAAGGACAAGTTCTTCAAGAAGGTCATCAACCCTTACCTCGCGGAGGTGCAGCGACACCCTCAAACCATCGAGATGCGTGATGGGTTGCTGCACATCCGTGATGCGGAGGGACCGAAGGGGACCGGAAGCATGGAGACGAGGCTCGAAGCAATGGAGCAACAAGTTTTCAAGTGTCAGCGGATGATGGAGCGTGGACTCAACTCCAACTACATGATGATCGCAGAGTTCACCAACAAACACAAGCTGGATGCGGACAACATCAAGGAGACCATCTTCAAGCTCCATGAGAAAATTGAGCACCTTCAAGCTAAAATCTATGACCTGCAAAACCAAAACTGTGAGTATGAATATAGATTGAAAAGGATGAGTTTGGCTGCAGATTTGAGGATCCCGGAGACTCGTTCATCTTTCTATGATGGTGAGCCTATGCCTTGGAAGAAGGACGACAAGCCTACGCCATCAACAAAATCACCACCGTCTCCACCAACAAAGAAGAATTGAGTATCTGGTATGGGCACTCCACTTGGCAACTGCCAAGCTTGGGGGAGTGCCCTGGTATTGTATCACCATCACTTTTCTCTTTATCGTTTTTCTTAGTTCGATCCTTTTGGTAATATTTTGATCTAGTAGAATAAAAGTTCTTAGTATGATCTAGTTGTGAGTTTTTCTTTATTACCCTTCTATGTAATCGAGTCCGTGAGCTATATAATAAAGATTAGTGTTGAGTCAAGGGCTTGATTATTTTTCCATGATCCTAAGTGAATAAAGGAAAAGAGAAAGATAAAAAAAGAAACAAAGAGATCACGTGACTCTTATGGAGAGTAATGAGCTCACATAGAAAGAGTATGATGAATAAAAGTTATTGAGGGATGACAAACATAGTTTTGGTCATCGTTGCAATTAATAGGAAGTAATAAAGAAAGAGAGGTCTTCACATATAAATATACTATCTTGGACATCTTTTATGATTGTGAGCACTCATTAAAATATGACATGCTAAAGAGTTGACATTGGACAAGGAAGACAACATAATGGGTTATGTTTTCTTACATCTGAGATAAATTATATTGTCTTGGATCCTCCAACATGTTGAGCTTGCCTTTCTCCCTCATGCTAGCCAAATTCATTGCACCAAGTAGAGATACTACTTGTGCTTCCAAATACCCTTAAACCAGTTTTGCCATGAGAGTCCACCATACCTACCTATGGATTGAGTAAGATCCATCAAGTAAGTTGTCATCGGTGCAAGCAATAAAAATTGCTCTCTAAATATGTATGATTGATTGGTGTGGAGGAAATAAACTTTATACGATCGTGTGATATGGAAGTAATAAAAGCGACAGACTGCATAATAAAGGTCCATATCACAAGTGGCAATATAAAGTGATGTTCTTTCACATTAGAATTTTGTGCATCCAACCATAAAAGCGCATGACAACCTCTGCTTCCCTCTGCGAAGGGCCTATCTTTTAATTTTATCTCCTTTACTGCAGAAGAGTCATGGTGATCTTCACGCTTCCTTTTTACATTTTATCATTTGGAAAGCACAATATGTTGGAAAGATCCTGGTATATATGGCTAATTGGATGTGGGTTTTCATGAACTTTTACTGTTGACATCACCCTTGAGGTAAAACGTTGGGAGGCAAAACTATAAGCCCCTATCTTTCTCTGTGTCCAATTAAGACTCCATACCCATAAGTATTGCATGAGTGTCAGCAATTGTGAAAGACTATATGATAGTTGAGTATGTGGACTTGCTGAAAAGCTCTTATACATTGACTCTTTCCTATGTTATGATAAATTGCAATTGCCTCAATGACTGAGATTATAGTTTGTTAGTTTTCAATGAAGTTTACGATTCATACTTGATATTGTGATTGAATTATTACTCTAGCATAAGATATCATATGACAAGAATTATATCAGTTGTTGTTCTAAGAATGATCATGATGCCCTCATGCCCGTATTTTATTTTTATCGACACCTTCATCTCTAAGCATGTGGACATATTTTTCGATTACGGCTTTTCGCTTGAGGACAAGCGAGGTCTAAGCTTGGGGGAGTTGATACATCCATTTTGCATCATGCTTTTATATCAATATTTATTGCATTATGGGTTGTTATTACACATTATGTCACAATACTTATGCCTATTCTCTCTTATTTACAAGGTTTACATAAAGAGGGAGAATGCCGGCAGCTGGGATTCTGGCTGGAAAAGGAGCAAATATTAGAGACCTATTCTGCACAGCTCCAAAAGTCCTGAAACTTCACGGATGATGTTTTCCAAATATATAAAAAAACATTGAGCGCAAGAACTTCACCAGGGGGGCACACCCTGCCCACGAGGGTGGGGGCGCGCCCTACCCCCCTAGGCGCGCCCCCTACCTCATGGGCCCCCTGGTGGCCTTTCGGCGACCATCTTCTGCTATATGGACTCTTTCGATGGGAAAAATCATAAGCCATCTTCTCGGACGAAACTCCGCCGCCACGAGGTGGAACCTTGGCGGAGCCAATCTAGAGTTCTGGCGGGGCTGTTCTGCTGGGGAAAGTTCCCTCCTGGAGGGGGAAATCATCGCCATCGTCATCACCAACGCTCCTCTCACCGGGAGAAGGCAATCTCCATCAACATCTTCATCAGCACCATCTCATCTCAAAACCCTAGTTCATCTCTTGAATCCAATTCTTGTCTCCAAGTCCGGGATTGGTGCTAATAAGTTGCTAGTAGTGTTAATTACTCCTTGTAGTTGATGCTAGTTGGTTTAATTGGTGGAAGATCATATGTTCAGATCATATATGCATATTAATACCCCTCTGATTATGAACATGTTTATGCTTTGTGAGTAGTTACTTTTGTTCTTGAGGACATGGGAGAAGTCTTGCTATTAGTAGTCATGTGAATTTGGTATTCGTTCGATATTTTGATAAGATGTATGTTGTCTCTCCTCTAGTGGTGTTATGTGAACATCGACTACATGACACTTCACCATTGTTTGGGCCTAGAGGAAGGCATTGGGAAGTAATAAGTAGATGATGGGTTGCTAGAGTGACAGAAGCTTAAACCCTAGTTTATGCGTTGCTTCGTAAGGGGCTGATTTGGATCCATATGTTTCATGCTATGGTTAGGTTTACCTTAATACTTTTGTTGTATTTGCGGATGCTTGCAATAGAGGTTAATCATAAGTGGGATGCTTGTCGAAGTAAGGGCAGCACCCAAGCACCGGTCCACCCACATACCAAATTATGAAAGTACCGAACGCGAATCATATGAGCGTGATGAAAACTAGCTTGACGATATTCCCATGTGTCCTCGGGAGCGCTTTACATCATATAAGAGTTTTTCCAGGCTTGTCCTTTGCTACAAAAAGGATTGGGCCACCTTACTGCGCCTTATTTACTTTTGTTACTTGTTGCTCGTTACAAATTATCTTATCACAAAACTGTCTGTTACCACTTATTTCAGTACTTACAGAGAATACCTTGCTGGAAACCTCTTATCATTTCCTTCTGCTCCTCGTTGGGTTCGACACTCTTACTTATGAAAAGGACTACGATAGATCCCCTATATTATTGGTCATCATGTGTATCGGTCTAAGACCCGAGATGCACCTGAAGGATGACATAAGACCGCTGATCCCAGTAGCCCCTGAGACTCAGGTTGATTCACAAAATCGGCCTGAGGATCAACTCCTAGCTCGGCAGAATACTTTGGGATACAAAAAGCGGTGTGCAAAGTCCTCGAGACTCAGGTTGGGTGTGGCTGACCAACCTGAGGATCCTAATCTCCTCGAAAACTATATTGCACTTAAATTTTCTACATTGGATTGTCAATGCAGTAGCCCTCGAGAATTGGGTTGGGCAAAATGGCCGACCCTAGGATCGTACCTCCTCGGGAACAAGTTCAACTGTCATGTATGTTTTGACAATACCGAGGTGGGGTTCGACAGAAAAGATGTCGAACTATAGTTTTAAAAAAGAGTTTCACGCGGAACACCTCAACCAAGAGAATGTCCTGCTTCCCGAAAGGAAAACATAAAATAGGTGAAAAGATGTTATAAGCTCAAACGCCAAAAACATGCGTAAAAATCTTTACGTCTAGATTGAATCAAGTTGTTTTGGTGCCAATAAGAAATTGGTCTTAAAATTGTACTTCTGTCGTTCTCTGAAACGGAAAATCCGATCTCTAGACTTCAAGTGGGTCAGCCTTCGGCATCAACCTCCCTATCCCAAGGGCGGAGTGTTTCTCAGGCTAGTTTAGCGAACTAAACGCGAGCGGCTTTAGAGAGAAACCAGGCTACCCGGCTATTGATCATACACCTGAGTCGATAAAGGAGTGGTAGAAAAAGATTTTGCAACGACTAAGAAGAAAACATCTATTATAAAACTACTCATATTAATTTAAGAGCCCCCAAGTGACTTGGGTAAAAGAATTTTATCTATAATGAGTGTATGTACCGAAGTACTTATATCATATCTGTGTTCACCCGAACTTTAAACGCGTCTTAACCGACCGTCGGCTTCTCCCTCTTCAGCCAAGGGCCGAAAAGTGTTATGTACTCCACCTGTCGAGAATATCGATGGTGTTTCTAATAACTAGGCAATAAGGCTGTAACAGATAAAGCGCGCTCAGGGAACTTATACTATATTACTGACGAAGTGTAAGAAGTATCTTCAAAGAAAAATAGTACCTCCACCGATACCTTTCTTCGGTTGCTCATTGTTACTATGAGACTTGTGTAGCGACCCGACCTCAGATGGTCAAGTCTCTGTGCTTAAGTGTCATCCCTGGATCGATATGCTGACACACACATTACTTGAGGATTTATAACAGAGGTAAATCACATGTATAAAATAATGTAAATACTATTACCTCAATCCAAATAGTGGAAGTAATAACAAGGTTGTGGATTCCCATCAACACCAACAGCAAAGTTGAGTGTAGAAATCGTAACCCTAACGTATCACTTACTCGTCGTAAGAATCCTGCAACATGAGACGTTGCAGCCACAAAGGGTCAGTACATTGAATGTACTGGCAAATTCACACCATAGGATAATGATGAATAATAGCTATCACTACATGCATATATGGCTGGTGGAAAAGCTCTATGGTTATAATGTTTTTGCGAAAAGCCAATTTTTCCCTACTGCAAAGGAATACATTTTATTTAACTACAAAGTTGGTTGAAAAATATTGAGAACGTTCCTCCAACTCGATCCCAAATTAACATCAATAACCCAACAAATTATTTAAGTAACGTGATGAGATCAATATGGTAATCCAAGTACCAGAGACTCAAGATGTCCATAACCGGGGACATGGCTAACCATGATTAGTTTATACACTCTGCAGAGGTTTGCGCACTTTTCCCCACAAGACTCGATCTCCTCCATTGGATTGCTCGTACTACATGGTGTTTGAGAAACGGATGACCGAGACACAGTCTTTCAGAAGCATTAACTCTCTACTCCGGATAGACTATACCACCTACAACCCACTACCTGCTAGTCTATCTCTTCAAGAGCTTCACGCAACTTACTCAACTATGCTAGAGCCCATAAGAGCTTGTGGCTGCACACGAAAGTTTCTAGCATGAATAATCTCATGATCCCTTTGAGCCTGGGTGGCATTCCATAGGGTGATCACACGGGTCCTCCGGGATCCCCTTGGGCAAGCACTGGGTTCTCCAGGTGCCCGGGAAAACCACTGGGTACTCCAGGGTGCCCCAACCAATCCACCCAGATGTGTATTAAAGTAACCACCTTAAGTTGAACCATTAATTAATAATCTCACATCTGTCATGAATACACTCAAACCCATTCCACGTCTACGAGCATACCATGGCAATATAAGCATAACGTAGAAGTAACTCCCAAGGGTTTGATATAAAGGACAATAGGTTCTACCTCATCAACTACTTCCCAATACCCACATGTTATCAAGTCCTAACCATGCAATGTTTGAGGGTTGAAACTAATGCATAAAAACTGGGTAATGAAAATTATGATCAAAGTATGAACTTGCCTGCAATGTTGATGAAGATGATTCGCACTCATAACCCTTGATAGTTCTACTCGTCACACTCCGTTCAATCTATCGTAGGCAAGCAATAGTAACCACACATAAGCAATCACTCAAAAGATCGGGAAGAACGAAGAAGACGATTCGGAAAGCATCAAAACCAAGCAAATAATTCTTGCAACATAAAACAATTTCTAACAGTAGCAAAATTATGTGAATTTGGCCTGATCAGAAAGTTTACGTCAAGAGCTTTGATTTGCAAAAAGAATCAACTCAATCGGAGTTACGAAACTCAAGTTATGATTAAAAGAAGTTTAAATATAAATTTGAACAAATTTCGAAATTTGAAAATTTCAAACTGTTGATGTGAGAGGTTCACTGGATAGGCGAAAATAAGACGAAGCTATAGGCACAGGTTTCATCTAATTTGGATAAACGATTGAAAAATTATGACTATTTGAAAAATCAAGGCCAAGCTGTTTTACGGAAGGAAAATGTAGACTAACTGATAATCTAATTATTCTATCGTATTAGTCTAGAAATAAACTACGTAAGTATAAAAGGAAAAAAATAAAGAAAGATATTTTTATAAAGTAGAGAAAAGACGACTTTGGAGCGAAGAGACAATTTTCAGAAGTCGCGCCGGAGAGAAGAAATGTATTTTTTTCTTAAATGAATCTAGTCAAAGCAAAATATTGATTTAACCCGAATCGGATGATTTCTGAAGGCTCTATGAGACTATATTTATAGGCGAAAAAGATGTTTAAGGGTTAAAGGCTAGGCAATGTGAGACTAAACATAGACGAAAATATGCGAAACAGAGAAGGAAAAGGCTAACGCCTCGCACGGGCCTAAAGGCCTCGGCCGGCCGCGCGCTGTACATGGGCTGCATTTTTTTTCCTGAAGTCTATTTTTTTCTAAAATTTGTTTCAAAAAAACTAAACATTAACGAAAATAAAATAAAAAAAGAAAACAAAACAAAAAAAGGCCGGCCTGCTGCTATGCTACGCATGTGCGCGGTGGTTAGTTCCAGGCGCACGCGTAGATTTTTTTTTCTTCTTTTATATAGAAACAAAAATAGAAAACTGGATAAAGATAATAATATAAACTTTTATATAGGCATATTATATATCAAAATTTTCAGAAAAATATTTTCTACAATATTTCTCTAGTGCCAGGTAAAATTTACAAAAATTCAAATAATTCAAACAGTGCTACTTCTATAATAAAACCCAATAAAAATCATCTTAGAAATACCAAAATGATTTCAAAATTATTTCTCTCCAATTTTCTGATGTAGGGAATCATTTTACCCTATTTTACATTTATTTTATTTTTGGAGAAAAATAATTTGAATAAAACCCAAATAACTCCAAATTGAAAATAATTTCAAACGGACTTTAAATTTGATCCTTTTAAACTTCCAACTCGTATTTCATATATTTTGAAGAAGTCATTTTATCTTCTCTCATGAAAATCATTGAGTTGCTTAAAGTTTCTGAATTTGAAATATTTCCAAATAAAATTCAAACCTTTTCAAAAAAAACCTTTTCATTTAATTAAATGGAAGAAGTCGTATCATCTTCTCTCGAGGGTTTTGTATTTGAAAATAATTTGAATTCACGGAGACCAAAATGAAAATTAAAGTTTGAGAAAGTCCTTTTATTCCCTCTCATTAAACTTTCAAAAGGTTTCAAATTTCACTCAATTTCAGTCAATCCATCAAATTTATCTATTTATATAACATTCCAAAATTTAGAATTTTGGGATGTTACAAACCTACCACCCTTAAAATGAATCTCGTGCTCGAAATTCAGAGAGGCTTGCAAGAAATAGGTTAGGGTCGGGGTCTTCTCAAAGTCCATCGATCGACTCCGGGGTCTGGGGTGCTACCACCCTTAGAAACATTGTTACGGCTCTATCGAAACTCATATACTCCATCCTTATTGATGGCAGGGTCGGTTATCTCAGATTCTCAGGAAAATTCCTTCTCCGGCTCTTCCGTTAGGAAAAAACCTTTTCCTCTGTTCTTTTGTCCTTTTATCTGGGTAAGGTCCTTCTGTGATTTGATCTTCTTAGCTGACAGGTCTGACGCCCATACTAAACAACTATCGACATCTCATGGTGGTCAACAATTTATGGTTTCTCCTGCAGGAAAATGTGTCTGGCTGAACCTCACCGTATATCCTACGGTTGGCAAAAACTGCCTTGTACAAGGGAAAAAATTGCTATACCATTCTAAGGTTTAAACAAGGTTTAATATCGTCGTCTCTCTTCTATAGGTAAGTCACTCAGATTTACCATCCCATATAGCAAGGCGAATAATAAGAGTAAGTCGGTATGGTGATCAATCCATCCCGCACCTAAATCATTACTTTGTACACGGTTTAGCGAATCTCGCATCCTAACACTCGGTCATCCTCACAAGCATTGCAGAATTTCTCTTGTCGACGAACCAAGTTTGGATAAATCCATTGATTCTGCAAGCCAAACAAACATCTACCGCTTCTTCACAACTCTCATGTTTTGTGTAAACTCCTATAAGATCGTCTGTTGATAAAATCGTAACTTCATCTAGGGTTTTTCCTTCAGCAAGAGTGTGCTTGCTCCTTGGCAGGTCCTGGGGCCTGTGGGTTATGGCCCATCTCATTACTTGTAATCCTTGAGCTCATCCTAGGGGCAACTGATTATTTTCCAAACATCCAGCTTCCTGGGATTCTTAAATCCTTCCGATTGTATTGTCTCTCTTCCTTTTGTTGGTACCAAACTAAGACGTGATTACTCAAACTCATCACGGGGTTACAATTGCTCCATATTACCAACATCATATCTCCTTTATATCCAATAGTACTTCATCCCTTCATACTCCTGGGGTATACCACATATCGAGATAAAACTCGTACTTATTTTGTCCGAAATCCACTCGGTGGAATATCCTTATCTTTTCCAGGGGTCAATTGTCCTCGCAGGGTACTACCACCCTTGAAATGCACAAATTCATCCATAGACCATATTTCTCATATCCTTGAAAATGGTCAAAAATCTTCTTCATAGAGTAACAACTCATAAAATCCAGATCAGTACCAAGGATGCTAACTTTATTCATTCTCCAATGATTACAATCTCTCGCTTTTCCATTACATGTCTCAACTCAACACCTTGATACAAAAGAGTTGTTCCCACTACTTCTACTACTACTACATTACTTCCCACAGACACAACTAATTATCACAGGTCTCCTTCTCCTTGGGACAATCCCTGGCGAAGTGCCCTGCTTCATTACAATGAAAACATATTACTTCTGACAACTCCCGAGGTTTCCTTGTAATTATATAGCCTCCTTGGGTCCTTGGCTTCCTTTTTGGCAATTGCTGAGGTAGTGCCCTGACTCCTTGCACCTATAACAGGTGATATGACTCAGATCCTTCCTGGAATCCAATCTACTTCTCTTTCTGGACTTCTCCGTTCCAATCAGGGCTTCTATTTCCTGTGGTTCATACTCTACTTCCTCTATTGGGAATACTACTAGATCCCCATTCAAACAATTCTGGGAGATGTGTCCTTCTTCTCCACATGATTAGCATGACTTGTTGCAGGGTTTAATTGGTTCTTCTTTGGGTGTGTCCTCCACCTCTTCCTTCATCACTGGTTCTTCTATAATTTCCATGAGGGCTCCTTTCATTGCTTCTTTCTTCTGTTGGATGGTTCTTTGAACCATGAGGTAAATGTGACACTGAGCAGGGTAGTGGGTAGTCCCTTCACACAAGAAACAAGTATTCTGCCTAGTTGGGCATTCTTCAGCCGGGTGACTTCCTTCACAATTAGGGCATTCATCCCTTGCGTTCTCTATGGTTGTGTCCTATTTCTCCATAGAGCTTGCATGCACAAGGTTTCTTCATATCACTTACATCAGGCTTCAATTTCTGGGACACAAATCGAGACTTTGGCAAAGTCAACTTAAATTCATTCCAAGTGGTTACTCCTTGACATCCATTGATGGTTTGGTACATCCTCCACTAAGTAGCAACACCTCTATCAAAGCACTAAAGAGCATGCTGGGCCATATCCTTTCCGACTATAGGGTTATACTTCAGGCGATCTTCCATGTTCTGAATCCATCGGCCCGTCTCCAATTGAGTTATCGGTCCAGGAAACATGAGTTCATCTCTATTCATCCTCTATTGGGTCCATGGGTTTTGGGGTGAGATGAGAGAGATGGAGAGGGATGCACACAATACAAACAATAGTTTTGAAAAGACAAATTTTATCTGTGGCTGTCGGAAAAACATCAAACAAATGACAGCTCACAAACGTCGCATCTAACGTAGGCATATAACATGGGTTGGGTCTTCTAAAGGTCAATAAATCTTCAAAGTCATCAAGCTCTACGAGTCTTGTTCATGTCTCCGATGGCTTGTTTCGATCATCCTTGTCCTTCTCAAGTTCTTTTGCTAGATCATTCCTGTTGACGCGAAGTCTCTCGCGACGTCCTTTAATATTCTGGAGCTGCGTTCCAAACTTCTGGTTTCAACATCCTTCGCATGAACCATGGTCCTACTGTCCTTCAGTTCCTGATGAATCTCCGGTATCTCGAGGTTTTGCTTATCCAGCTTGGCTACTTTCATCTTCTGGGTCCTAAGTTCTTCACGAAATGCTTCCTTGTCAAATACGGCTTCCTGGAGCTCCATCTTAGAATTCTTGATGTACTACTCCAGATCCTGGTGATACACCGGCTAAGGTTAAAACTTCATCTTTTGCTGATAAGTGCTCCATCAGCCTTCTACCATCATGGATAATATAATCTCCGGTATCTTTTGAAGAAATGCATGCTTAACTCAGCCCGGTGACAATAGTATAAGCGGGCAATAACATCATGGATAATCGTGTTTCTGCTCTTGTCATTTCCATGAGCTTCCATTCCATAATTGATATCTCCTGCCTTAGGGTTTTTTTGACAAAACTTTGAGTTTTTAAATCTCCATGTTCCGGTCTTTCTTCAATACACCTTGATCTCGGGTATTGACAGCTTCCATAGTCTGCCAAGTTCCATAAGGGGTGCCTTCCTAGGTCATACAAATCTAGAAATTCTACAGGGCCTTCAAATTCTCCTAGTCTTCGGAGTCTTCAACCGTTGCAGTTTCCATTATTATAATGTATGGTAAAATCCTCTTCATTCCGAATGGTCCCAGTTGTCCGATACCTTGTACTTCTTGGAGTGGTCTCATTAGTCGAATCTTTGTGTGGTCAAAAGGGGAAAGGGGTATGGTCTCACTAAAGGGAATATTTGAATAAGCTCAGAAGAGAGGAGAGGTAAAAGATCTTTTTTTAAAAGAAAGTTATAGACAAAATCTTTCCTGTGGGTTTGCCAGTTTTTAGGGTCACGTCCTACAGTCAACATGTGCTCTGATACCATCTTGTAGCGACCCGACCTCAGATGGTCAAGTCTTTGTGCTTAAGTGTCATCCCTGGATCGGTATGCTGACACACACAGTACTTGAGGATTTATAACAGAGGTAAATCACATGTATAAAATAACGTAAATACTATTACCTCAATCCAAATAGCGGAAGTAACAACAAGGTTGTGGATTCCCATCAACACCAATGGCAAAGTTGAGTGTAGAAATCGTAACCCTAACGTATCACTTACTCGTCGTAAGAATCCTGCAACATGAGACGTTGCAGCCACAAAGGGTCAGTACATTGAATGTACTGGCAAATTCACACCATAGGATAATGATGAACAATAGCTATCACTAGATGCATATATGGCTGGTGGAAAAGCTCTATGGTTATAATGTTTTTGCGAAAAGCCAATTTTTCCCTACTGCAAAGGAATACATTTTATTTAACTACAAAGTTGGTTGAAAAATATTGAGAAGGTTCCTCCAACTCAATCCCAAATTAACATCAATAACCCAACAAATTATTTAAGTAATGTGATGAGATCAATATGATAATCCAAGTACCAGAGACTCAACATGTCCATAACCGGGGACACGACTAACCATAATTAGTTTATACATTCTGCAGAGGTTTGCCCACTTTTCCCCACAAGACTCGATCTCCTCCGTTGGATTTCTCGCACTACATGGTGTTTGAGAAACGGATGACCGAGACACAGTCTTTCAGAAGCATTAACTCTCTACTCCGGATAGACTATACCACCTACAACCCACTACCTGCTAGTCTATCTCTTCAAGAGCTTCACGCAACTTACTCAACTATGCTAGAGCCCATAAGAGCTTGTGACTGCACATGAAAGTTTCTAGCATGAATAATCTCATGATCCCTTTGAGCCTGGGTGGCATTCCATAGGGTGATCACACGGGTCCTCCGGGATCCCCTTGGGCAAGCACTGGGTTCTCCAGGTGCCTGGGAAAACCACTGGGTACTCCAGGGTGCCCCAATCAATCCACCCAGATGTGTATTAAAGTAGCCACCGTAAGTTCAACCATTAATTAACAATCTCACATCCGTCATGGATACACTCAAACCCATTCCATGTCTACGAGCATAGCATGGCAATATAAGCATAACATAGAAGTAACTCCCAAGGGTTTGATATAAAGGACAATAGGTTCTACCTCATCAACCACTTCCCAATACCCACATGTTATCAAGTCCTAACCATGCAATGTTTGAGGGTTGAAACTAATGCATAAAAACTGGGTAATGAAAAGTATGATCAAAGTGTGAACTTGCCTGCAATGTTGATGAAGATGATTCGCACTCATAACCCTTGATAGTTCTACTCGTCACACCTCGTTCAATCTATCATAGGCAAGCAATAGTAACCACACATAAGCAATCACTCAAAAGATCGGGAAGAACGAAGAAGACGATTCGGAAAGCATCAGAATCAAGCAAATAACTCTTGCAACATAAAACAATTTCTAACAGTACCCAAATTATGTGAATTTGGCCTTATCAGAAAGTTTAGGTCAAGAGGTTCGATTTGCAAAAAGAATCAACTCAATCAGAGTTACGAAACTCAAGTTATGATTAAAAGAAGTTTGGATATGAATCTGAACAAATTTTGAAATTTGAAAATTTCAAATAGTTGATGTGAGAGGTTCACTGGATAGGTGAAAACAAGACGAAGCTATAGGCGCTGGTTTCATCTAATTTGGATAAACGAGTGAAAAGTTATGGCTATTTGAAAAATCAGGGCCAAGCCGTTTTACGGAATAAAAATAGCTACGCCTAAGGTCTAATGTATAAATACGTAGACTAACTAATAATCTAATTATTCTATCGTATTAGTTTAGAAATAATAAACTACGGGTGTATAAAAGGAAGATGAAAAAATAAAGAAAGATACCTTTATAAAGTAGAGAAAAGACGACTTTGCAGAGAAGAGACAATTTCCAGAAGTCGCGTCGGAGAGGAGAAATATGTTTTAAATGAATCTAATCAAACCAAAATATTAATTTAACCTAAATCGGATGATTTTTAATGCTCTATGGGTCTATATTTATAGGTGGAAAAGAAGTTTAAGGGTTAAAGGCTAGGCAATGTGGGACTAAACGTAGACGAAAATATACGAAATAGAGAAGAAAAAGGCTAACGCCTCGCACGGGCCTAAAGCCTCGGCCGGCCGTACACGGGCTGCATTTTTTTCCGAAGTCTATTTTTTCTGAAATTTGTTTCAAAAAAACTAAACATTAATGAAAATAAAATAAAAAACAAAACAAAACAAAAAAAGGGCCGGCCTGCTGCTATGCTACGCATGTGCGTGGCGGTTAGTTCCAGGCACACGCGTAGATTTTTTTTCTTTTCTTTTATATAGAAACAAAAATAGAAAACTGGATAAAGGTAATAATATAAACTTTTATATAGGCATATTATATATCAAAATTTTCAGAAAAAGATTTTCTACAACATGACATTTCTCTAGTGCCAGATAAAGTTCACAAAAATTCAAATAATTCAAACAGTGCTACTTCTATAATAAAACCCAATAAAAATCATTTTAGAAATACCAAAATTATTTCAAAATTATTTCTCTCCAATTTTCTGATGTAGGGAATCATTTTACCCTATTTTCCATTAATTTTATTTTTGGAGAAAAATAATTTGAATAAAACCCAAATAACTCCATATTGAAAATAATTTCAAACGGACTTTAAATTTGATCCTTTTAAACTTCCAACACGTATTTCATATATTTTAAAGAAGTCATTTTATCTTCTCTCATGAAAATCATTGAGTTGCTTAAAGTTTCTGAATTTGAAATATTTCCAAATAAAATTCAAACCTTTTCAAAAACCCTTTTTCATTTAATTAAATGGAAGAAGTCATATCATCTTCTCTCGAGGGTTTTGTATTTGAAAAGAATTTGAATTCACAGAGATCAAAATGAAAATGAAAGTTTGGGAAAGTCATTTTATTCCCTCGCATTTAACTTTCAAAAGGTTTCAAATTTTACTCAATTTCAGTCAATCAATCAAGCAATCAATCAAATCTATCTATTTATATAACATTCCAAAATTTAAAATTTTGGGATGTTACAACTTGTGCAATAGATTTTTTGTACTCATGAGTTCCGTTGTGTGCCGACCATGGTTGCAAACAATAAGAGCGCTAGCTCTCGGCTTCAGCCAGTCTAAGGTACTAACTCGGATGACCCGGTAGTAACAATCGCAGAGGTGCTCCCTTTACTTCCTAGCCGAACAATCGGGAACGTAGGGGTAAGCACAGGAGCCAGGGAACCCAGCTTGCGGAACACTTATGTCAACATGGTGCATATTGTGGGGTAATACACGAACAAGAAACGAAGCCATACAAGTATAATCATATGCCAGAGGAAAGGCTTCATAAAGGAAGCCCCCAAGAAAACGGGGTATTTGAATTTGTGTGTCACACAAAGCTTTGACAAGGAAGCTTTTCACAAACAACTTTTTGCCAAAAAGGTATAAAGCTTGGTTGAACCGAACAAAATTTAAACTGGAAGTTTTTGAGCATGAAAGCGACTTAGCTGGTTAATGTGCTCGGTGTTGAGGATGCGATTCGGGCTTGTGGTGGGACGAAGACGTAGTCCTCGGGCTGGCCGAGGTCCCAGCTCCCAAGCCCGAGGTGTCCGAGCAAGGAGCTCGGCACTCCAAAGTAGTGACACAGCTCGGTCGATGTGGTGAGGCGGTGAAGCCCTGGTCTAGCCAAGATGGCGGAGTAGGTCGGCGAGCCGACCGCGTGACACAGTCGAAATCAACAGCGGACCGAAATTTAACCGACCGCGGGAAATTGCGTTTGGATGCTAACGAGCAGCGCCAGTACCGAATCCCATGCTCACGTGGAATGGCCTCTGCGCAGTCTCCTCGGCTGGGTTGCCGGACATATCAATGGTGGACTACACAAGGTGGATGGATTAGTCAAAAGGTCGACCTCGTTTAACCCTTATATTTAAATGGTAAATAATAAAGAAAAGGAATGATAGATGGAATCTTCCCTGTATGATGCCACCGATCTGGATCGCCATTGACCGATCCTCCTGCAGTGCATGATCCTCGGAGGGATCGAGGTCCCAGCCCCCAAGCCCGTCTTGAGATGACCGAGCAAGGAGTTCGTCACTCCGAAGTAGTGACACGGCTCGGCCGATGTGGCGAGGCGAAGCCCCCGGTCCAGCCGAGGTGGTGGAGTAGGTCGGCAAGGTGACGCCGAGGTGACCGCGTGACACAGTCGAAGTTGATTATCTGCGCACATAAAATTGTGCAACCCCAAAGTAATAACAAAGAAATAATTTAAAAATATTCTACTTAATTGATTTAAGTGAAATAAATAATGAAAAGAATATGGAGTCATCCGAAGATGCGGTGGAGTGGCAGCGCGGAGATGCCGGCATAGGGACGCGTGCCGAGGCGACACCATGGTTTGGTCGACGCAGACGAGACGACGACGGCTCGCCGAAGTGGCAATGTGAGCGTAGTCGAGGTCGATTATCATGAAGGCACGGCGAAGTCCCAACTCGTAGAGCAACTCGGGTCCCGAACGGACCGCGAACTGAAAACTGGTTCGACCATTATATAGGTCATACTATGATCTGTGTACACAAGAGACAGTACAAACAAACAAGAAATATACTTGCATAAACAATTAATTATACGTAATTATTAGGAAGAATAACACCTGATGATTTATGAGACACCATCGGAAGATGCAGCAATCAGACGTCATATTCCAATTAATACAATGTAGTTTGACATCTCGTAAGTATTCAAGAGCAGACCACCATTGGATGCGCTAATCTATGCATAGTCAGTAGAAGCAATGGCCAACCAACCGCAAATCTAATACTTAGTTTAGAAAGAAAAGGAAAAGGAAGCCAAGAGCCTTCCCTGGATGGTTGCGTGGTTGCAAGGGGCCGAATTGAGTACGACTGCCGGACTTGGTATTGCACTGGAGCAGCAACAGATCAATCTGGGGCCCCAACCCTGCTGCTCCGATTGGAGTTTCACATCGGCCGACGCTTTTGGGAGTTAGTGGGCCAAATTAAAAAAAGGGGGGAAAGCGAATCTCCTTGGCTGCCACTGCACGAGCACGATTGCTACATGACTTTGCTCCCTCTTCGGCTGCCGCCTATACGTGTTCACAGTGGCCATGGTAAGTTGAGACTTGGGATTTGGCGCATGGCGGAACACCGGCCACGGCCATAAAATTCCATGATCTCTATCTGGCACTGCGAACGAACAACCCAAGGCAGCGACAATAATTTACAGAAAAATATAATTTATGTAAAACAGATCTAACTGGAAAAATATCACCTGATCATCCCATCGATCTGTGACGACCACCCAGCAGGCTCTCTTAATGAAAGCACTAATGTCGGTTCAATATCCGGCGTATCTCGTAGTAGGGGTTCTAAGCTAGGCGTCTTGGAGCGATGGTAACATGGACACGGATTTAACTAGACTCGGGCCCTCTTGACGGAGGTAAAACCCTACATCCTGCTCTTGATTGTATTCATATGGGAATAGTATATAGTATAGGTATCTATCACGAGATTGTAGTAATGAATATGAGATTGTCTATTGACTAGCCCGGCCTCGGTTTATATAACACACCGGGGGCCTAAGATTTTAGGAGAGTCCTTGGCTTGGGCGCCAAGTCTTGTGGAATCCTTCTTGTATGCGGCATGGGCTGTCCGAACTGGCCCAATAACGAACCGCCATGGGGGTCCTTGGCCCGATCCAGCTGGTCGGGTGACGACGTGGTAAGTACCCCCTAGTCCACGACACCGTCAAGGGGGAAGGGGGAAGGAAGGAGAGGGAGAGAGGGAGGAAAGAGGGGGCGCTGCCCCCACCTTGTCCAATTCGGACTCCTAAGGGGGGGGGTACTGCCAGCCCTAGGCCCTCTCCTCTCTCTCCCACAAGGCCCATGTTGGCCCATTAGTTCCCCCGGGGGTTCCGATAACCCCCCGGCACTCCGATAAATATCCGGTGACCCTCGGAACTCATCCGGTGTCCGAATATAGTCGTCCAATATATCAATCTTTATATTTTGACCATTTCGAGACTCCTCGTCATGTCCGTGATTACATCCGGGACTCCGAACTATCTTCGGCACATCAAAACATGTAAACTCATAATACCGATCGTCACCGAACGTTAAGCTGCGGACCCTACGGGTTCGATAACTATGTAGACATGACCGAGACACGTCTCCGGTCAATAACCAATAGCGGAACCTGGATGCTCATATTGGCTCCTACATATTCTACGAAGATCTTTATCGGTCAAACCGCATAACAGCATACGTTGTTCCCGTTGTCATCGGTATGTTACTTGCCTGAGATTCGATCGTCGGTATCTCAATACCCAGTTCAATCTCGTTACCGGCAAATCTCTTTACTCGTTCTGTAATGCTACATCCCATAACTAACTCATTAGCTACATTGCTTGCAAGGCTTATAGTGATGTACATTACCGAGAAGGCCCAGAGATACCTCTCCCACAATCAGAGTGACAAATCCTAATCTTGATCTATGCCAACTCAACAAACACCATCGAAGACACCTGTAGAGCACCTTTATAATCACCCAGTTATGTTGTGACGTTTGGTAGCACACAAAGTGTTCCTCCGGTATTCGGGAGTTGCATGATCTCATAGTCATAGGAACATGTATAAGTTATGGAGAAAGCAATAGCAACAAACTAAACGATCATCGTGCTAAGCTAACGGATGGGTCAAGTCAATCACATCATTCTCTAATGATGTGAGCCGTTTAATCAAATAACAACTCATGTCTATGGTTAGGAAACATAACCATTATTGATTCAACGAGCTAGTCAAGTAGAGGCAAACTAGTGACACTCTGTTTGTCTATGTATTCACACATGTACTAAGTTTCTGATTAATACAATTCTAGCATGAATAATAAACATCTATCATGATATAAGGAAATATAAATAACAACTTTATTATTGCCTCTAGGGCATATTTCCTTCATATGTGTCCTTAGCATTTTGAGGGGTCCACATCTCTAATCCATGCCATGCCAATCATTGAACTTTCTGAAATATTTTATTTGAATAGATATTAGTTCAATGAGCTATATGTTGTTATGAAATACCAAAACCACCTGGGGATTAGTTACACTTTCAAATTTCTCTCCATCGTCGGAGTAGCAAATCCTAGTTTTGAGCTATGTAGTCCCTTGTCATGAGTTTCTGATAAACATGTAAGTCGCCATTATGATCACCTTCTTACGAGTGATGTTGGAGCAACCCCAAAGTGTATCGTCCAGTATGAAATGACTTGATACTCTCATGGTCTAAGGAATTGTGCATACGTGAACATCATGTGTTATGGTATAGACTTGGGAAAAAATCATTTGTAAGTATAACATACAACTTGGGTCAATTCAACAAGAGTGTTCTACCAGCATCGTGCCCTCAAGGTCATCGACAAATTTTAGTATGCATCATGGCAATTTTTTGGTCATTATTTGTGTTATTTCACATACCTGGCAAATTTCTTATACAAAAGATGACAATTTCAATTATAGTACCATGACAAATTTTTGTATGCATTTGTCTGGCATTCTTTTCTTCATTTTTGTATTATTTCACATACATGTCAATTTTTTCATACAAAAGATGACAATTTTTTAATATGCACATGCAATGGAAATTTCTGTTCATAATTTTATTTTTTGTATTGTTCATTTTTCCATTATATTTTTTTGCCATGGCAATTTCCTAACATATTTTCTTTCACATGGCAACATGTGAGCATTATCAAAGTTATTGTTAGTATATTTATTGCCATGATTTTTTAAGAATAAACAATGTAGCAAAACTCGCCATTGGAAAATAATAACATCATGGCAAATTGTAAAAAAAGATGTTCCACTAGAATGACATTTTTTTGGGAAGATTTCATTTTTAAAATAAAATAATATTTTTTTAGTAAATGGGTATAATATAGTCACCTGACCAATAATTCATTCATTGTTATTTTATTTATGCCTTGCCATTTTTATGGCACACCACATGGAAATTTCCTCTTGTGTACGTCATGCTGATTTTAATGGAATTTTGTTTTAGTTTTTCAAAATGAGGTTCAAACACCTATTTTTTAAGTCTTGTTAGAGTCATCACAGGAAAAATGTACCTTTTCTTGCCGAATTTTTGTGACTCAAATGAGGGCTCTCTATTTTTCTCGTGGGGGGGGGGTCTAGTTTGTTTGGGTGGTCTCGGGCCAACAAATCATTTGTTGCAGCCCCTCCCTTAGAGCATCTCCATTCGCCCCCCCCCCAACAGGCCTTCGGGGTGCCTTTTTAAGCGTCGGCGGTGAAGTATCGACCCATTCGCGCCCCAACTCCTAATTTATCGCCGGTGTGGGCCGAAATAACAGCCCGCAAACTAGAGATGAACCCAGCCCCCGGGGGCACCTGGTGGCACCGTGATAACCCACAAGTATAGGGGATCGCAACAGTTTTCGAGGGTAAAGTATTTAACCCAAATTTATTGATTCGACACAAGGGGAGCCAAAGAATACTCTCAAGTATTAGCAGTTGAGTTGTCAATTCAACCACACCTGGAAACTTAATATCTGCAGCAAAGTGTTTAGTAGCAAAGTAATATGATAGTAGTGATAACGGTAGCAAAAGGTAACAGTAGTAAAAGCAATGTTTTTGGTATTTTGTAGTGATGATAGCAATAGCAACGGGAAAGTAAATAAGCCAAGAACAATATACGGAAAGCTCGTAGGCAATGGATCAGTGATGGAGAATTATGCCGAATGCGGTTCATCATGTAACAGTCATAACCTAGGGTGACACAGAACTAGCTCCAGTTCATTGATATAATGTAGGCATGTATTCTGAATATAGTCATACGTGCTTATGGAAAAGAACTTGCATGACATCTTTTGTCCTACCCTCCCGTGGCAGCAGGGTCCTTATGGAAACTAAGGGATATTAAGGCCTCCTTTTAATAGAGTACCGGAACAAAGCATTAACACATAGGGAATACATGAACTCCTCAAACTACGGTCATCACCGGTAAGTATCCCGACTATTGTCACTTCGAGGTTAACGGATCATAACACATAATAGGTGACTATAGACTTGCAAGATAGGATCAAGAACACTCATATATTGATGAAAACATAATAGGTTCAGATCTGAAATCATGGCACTCGGGCCCTACTGACAAGCATTAAGCATAGCAAAGTCATAGCAACATCAATCTCAGAACATAGTGGACACTAGGGATCAAACCCTAACAAAACTAACTCGATTACATGATAGATCCCATCCAACCCATCACCGTCTAGCAAGTCTACGATGGAATTACTCATGCACGGCGGTGAGCATCATGAAATTGGTGATGGAGGATGGTTGATGATGACGATGGCGACGGATTCCCCTCTCCGGAGCCCCGAACGGACTCCAGATCAGCCCTCCCGGGAGGTTTTAGGCCTTGGCGGCGGCTCCGTATCCTAAAACGCGATGATTTCTTCTCTCTGATTTTTTCTCTCCCAAAACACAATATATGGAGGTGGAGTTGGAGTCAGAGAGGCAACAGGGGGCCCATGAGGTAGGGGGCGTGCCGCCCACCCTCGTGGAGAGGTGGTGGGCCCCCTGGCCTTCATGTTTTGCACGTATTTTTATTATTTTATAAAAAGTGGCTCCGTGAAGTTTCAGGTCATTCCGAGAATGTTTTCTCCTGCACATAAATAACACCATGGCAATTCTGCTGAAAACAATGTCAGTCCGGGTTAGTTCCATTCAAATCATGCAAGTTAGAGTCCAAAACAAGGGCAAAAGTGTTTGGAAAAGTAGATACGTTGGAGACGTATCAACTCCGCCAAGCTTAAACCTTTGCTTGTCCTCAAGCAATTCAGTTAACAAACTGAAAGTGATAAAGAAAAACTTTTACAAACTCTGTTTGCTCTTGTTGTTGTAAATATGTAAAGCCAACATTCAAGTTTTCAGCAAAGATTATAACTAACCACATTCACAATAACGCATAGATCTCAAATTTACTCATATCAATAGCATAATCAACTAGCAAGCCATAATAATAAATCTCAGATGACAACACTTTCTCAAAATAATCATAATATGATATAACAAGGTGGTATCTCACTAGCCCTTTCTGAGACCGCAAAACATAAATGCAGAGCACCTTTAAAGACCAAGGACTGACTAGACATCGTAATTCATGGTAAAAGAGATCCAGTCAAGTCATACTCAATGTAAACTAACAGTAATGAATGCAAATGATAGTGGTGCTCTCCAACTGATACTTTTTAATAAGAGGATGATGACTCAGCATAAAAGTAAATAGATAGGCCCTTCGCGGAGGGAAGCAGGGATTTGTAGAGGTGCCAGAGCTCGGTTTTGAAACATAGGTGAATAATATTTTGAGCGGTATACTTTCATTGTCAACATAACAACCAAGAGACGGCAATATCTTCCATGATACACACATTATAGGAGGTTCCCAAACAGAATGGTAAAGTTTATACTCCTCCTTCCAACAACAAGCATCAATCCATGGCTTGCTCGAAACAATGAGTGCCTCCAACTAACAAGAGTCCCAGGGGGAGTTTTATTTGCAATTATTTTGATTTAGTTTGCATAAAGCATGAGACTGGGCATCCCGGTGACCAGCCATTTATCTCGTGAGTGAGGAGCAGAGTCCACTCCTCTTGAGAATAACCCGCCTAACATGGAAGATACAGACAGCCCTAGTTGATACATGAGCTATTCGAGCATACAAAATAGAATATTTATTTGAAGGTTTAGAGTTTGGCACATGCAAATTTACTTGGAACGGCAGGTAGATACCGTATATAGGTAGGTATAGTGGACTCATGTGGAATAACTTTGGGGTTTAAGGGATTGGATGCACAAGCAGTATTCCCACTTAGTACAGGTGAAGGCTAGCAAAAGACTGGGAAGCGACCAGCTAGAGAGCGACAACAGTCATGAACATGCATTAAAATTAATCAACATCGAGTGCAAGCATGAGTAGGATATAATCCACCATGAACATAAATATCGTGAAGGCTATGTTGATTTTGTTTCAACTACATGCGTGAATATGCGCCAAGTCAAGTCACTTAAATCATTCAGAGGAGGATACCACCCTATCATACCACATCATAATCATTTTAATAGCATGTTGGCACGCAAGGTAAACCATTATAACTCATAGCTAATCAAGCATGGAACAAGAAACTATGATCTCTAGTTGTCATTGCAAACATGTTTATTCATAATAGGCTGAATCAGGAACGATGAACTAATCATATTTACAAAAACAAAAGAGGTCGAGTTCATACCAGCCTTTCTCATCTTAGTCAGTCCATCATATATCATCATAATTGCCTTTCACTTGCACGATCGAACGATGTGAATAATAATATTAGTGCACGTGCACTAGACTAAGCTGGAATCTGCAAGCATTCAATAAACAGGAGAAAACAAGGCAATATGGGCTCTTTTGTCAGATAAACAATAATGCATATAAGAGCCACTTCAACAGTTTAATTATGGTCTTCTCCTATCGACCCCCAAAGAAAAGAAAAGAAATAAAACTATTTACACGAGAAAGCTCCCAACAAGCAAAAGAAGAACAAGAAATCTTTTTGGGTTTTCTTCTTAATTACTACTACAAGCATGGAAATTAAACTGATTAAAAGCTACAACTAATTTTTTGATTTTTCTTAAGGTTTATTAAACACACAAGAAGAAAGCATAAAAAGGAAATTAAACTAGCATGGATGATACAATGAAAAAGTATGAGCGCCGACATCTAGCAATGAGTGTGTGAACATAAATGTAATGTCGGTGGGAAATATGTACTCCCCCAAGCTTAGATTTTGGCCTAAGTTGGTTTATGGCCACGGATAGCCTGGCGGATATCCATAATAGTAGTTGGGGTCGTACTGAGAAGAAGAAGAGGAATACTCTGATTGCCACTGGCTGACAATCCTCTCCAAATCCCATTGGTAATTAGACTGTCGTGAAGGATCAACTTATGGTTCCGGCTCTGGCTCCTCGGCTGGTGCAGGGTTCCGGTAGGCGTGAATAGCCTTCAACGGAACAAAGTACGTGCCTAAAGATAAATCAAACAAAGAAGGATCAGGTGGGGTAATAGTCTCAGGATGATGTTTATTAAAGAATAATTGATATTTAAGCTCTCCTTCCCTATTCTTAACAATAAAATCATGTGCCACCATACATTTATAATCTAGATAAACATGAGGCAGCTGATACATCTCCAACGTATCTATAATTTTTGATTGCTCCATGCTATATTATCTACTGTTTTGGACATTATTGGGCTTTATTATCCACTTTTATATTATTTTTGGGACTAACCTATTAACCGGAGGCCCATCCCAGATGTAACATCCCAAATTTTCAATTTGGAATGTTATACACTAGATCATCGTTGCATATCATATTTATTGCATTTTGGTTGATCCTAGAAATTTTTCGCAACTCAAGGACCCTCGGAGAGAGTTGGGGATTTCGTTATTTTCATATTTAAGTTGTCTCAAATTTTGAAAATAGGATCATTTGATTTTATTTATTGTATCTTCAATAATTTCTATTGCAAAAATATGAGAGAGGGAATAAAATGACTTTCCCAAAATAAAAAATACTGAGGATTTAATTAAAAAATCAAATAAGATTTTATTTGGTTTTATTTGCTATTTTATTTGAATTTAGGAAAAATGAGCGTTTAAAAAAAATATTTAGGACAAATAAATTTTCATCCTGTGTAGCTTGATTTTAGAAGCCCTGGAAAAATTTATTTTGAGATTTTTGGAGTCCGTTTAGTATTTCTTTCGTTAGTTTTTCTGCGTGGAATTATAAAAAAACGTCTGAACCGACCTACGGGCCGTGCTAGGCCCGGACTCCCCGGACCCAACCTTTATAAACCACCGGCCCACCTAGGCCGAACCCTAGCCGCCAGCGCCCGACCCCGCCGCCGACGCCGCCGCCCGCCGCCGCCCACCGCCGCCGCCGACGCCCAACGCCGCCGCCTCGCCGGACCCCGCCGCCCGAGATTTACCTCGACCCCGCCGCCGGTTTTCCCGGAAAAACCGTTCGGTTTTCGTCGGTTTTTTTAGATCTGTTTTTTATTAGAACGGTTTTTTTATGGTTTAGGCTAATTAGCTAGCGTTCACTCGTTCGTTCGTTTTAACGAACGTGTTTGTCATTTAGATCCAGTTAACGAACGTTAGTTCGTTAAACTGTTCGTCGTTTTTCTTTTTCTCGGATTAAATCCGCGATTTTCTGATCGCGATTTCTGATCCCATTTTCTTTTTAGTATAACTTCCCGCTCGTTTATCGGAATCAGGCGATTCAAGCACCTGGAGTTTCGTCTCGAAACCCTCTTTCTGTTTAACCAACTTAAACAAGTTTTTGCTTCTGTAAAAATTGCCTTAGATCCAAAATAGTAAACGAAGCCTGTTTCTTTTGCCGTTTGTCTTTTGTTGCTTTGTTCGATTTGATTCTCTTTGTCAACCGGAGTTCTTAAGTTGAACTTTCTGGTTAGATCTCTTATTTGAGTTTTACCTGTGCATTAGTTGAGTACTTATTGTATGCTTGTTTGTTTGCGATAGAGTACCCAGAGTGCGCCGCTTGCTACTTCGAATCGTTAGGTTTCCCGGATCATCAGCAAGGCAAGTAACACTTTGATCATACCTTCTACTACCCAGTTTTATTGCATTAGATCAATCCTTACACATTGCATGATTAGGATCTAATTAAATTATGGGTTTGGGAAGTAGTTGAGGTAGTACCTATTACCTGTTTATTGTCAAACCTTTGGGAGTTACTTCTACGTTTGCTTATTATTGCTATGCTATGCTAGTAGACGTGGATTGGGTGAGTGATATCCATGACAGATGTGAGATTTTTAAATCAATGGTTTATCTAAGGTGGCAACTTAAATACACATCTGGGTGGATTGAGGTACCTGGGTATTCCAGGATTGCCCATTTTCTTTTGGACCGCCACCCAGGCTCAAAGGGATCATGAGATTATTCATGCTAGAAACTTCCGTGTGCAGCCACGAGCTATTATGGGCTCTAGCATAGTTGACTAAGTCGTGTGAACTCCTACAGTGGTAGACTAGCAGATGTAGGGGATGTAGGTGGTACGGTCTACCCATCGTAAGGTGCTAGCGCTTCTGAAAGACTATGTCTCGGTCATCCGTTTCTCAAACACCATGTAGTGCGAGAAATCCAACGGAGGAGATCGAGTATTATGGGGAAAAGTGCGCAAACCTCTGCAGAATGTATAAACTAATCATGGTTAGCCGTGTCCCCGGTTACGGACATCTTGAGTATCTAGTACCTGGATTATCATGTGAATCTCAGCATGTTACTATAAAATTTAATTTGATGGGTTTGTTAATGATGTTACTTAATTGGGATTGAGAATGTTGTCAACCATTCTCAATGTTCAACAACCACCATAATAGTTAAATAAATTTATTCCTTTGCAGTAGGGAAAAATTGGCTTTACGCAAAACTGAACCATAGAGCTTACCACCAGCCAAATATGCATATAGTATAGCTGTTTCATTCCATTATTCTCTATGTGTTACATTGCCAGCATATTCCATGTGCTGACCCGTTTTCAGGCTGCAACGTTAATGTTGCAGACTTTTTAGACGACGATTAAGGAGTTTTAGGTCATGGTTCTATACTCAGTGATGCCGTTGGAGTTGATGGACGCACTTATCTTCCAAGCCTTCCGCTGTTATCATTATTAGATGGCCGTAAGCCACATTTATTGTAATAAGGTCTCTATTGAGACACTCGATGTACTAAGTGTGTGATTGCTACTCTGTTATAAATCCTTCAAGTACTGTGTGGTGTCAGCATTACTGATCCAGGGATGACACCGGAGCACAGAGATTGGACCGTTTGAGGTCTGGTCGCTACACCAGAATTGTTATTTTTTGCCTGTTTTAGGGTTTCGAAGAAAAGGAATATCAAACGGAGTCCAAACAGAATGAAACCTTCGGGAACGTGATTTTCTCAATGAACAAGACCCGGGAGACTTGGACCCTACGTCAAGAAAGAAAACAGGAGGCCACGGCGTAGGGGGTGCGCCCACCCCCACCAGGCGCGCCCTCCACCCTCATGGGCCCCTTGTTGCTCCACTGACGTACTCCTTCCTCCTATATATACCCACGTACCCCCAAACGATCAGATACGGAGCCAAAACCCTAATTCCACCGCCGTAACTTTCTGTATCCACGAGATCCCATCTTGGGGCCCGTTCCGGAGCTCCGCCAGAGGGGGCATCGATCACGGAGGGCTTCTACATCAACACCATAGCCTCTCCGATGAAGTGTGAGTAGTTTACCTTAGACCTACGGGTCCATAGTTAGTAGCCTCTCTCTTTTTGGATCTCAATACAATGTTCTCCCCCTCTCTTGTGGAGAACTATTCGATGTAATCTTCTTTTTGCGGTGTGTTTGTTGGGACCGATGAATTGTGGGTTTATGATCAAGTCTATCTATGAATAATATTTGAATCTTCTCTAAATTCTTTTATGTATGATTGGTTATCTTTGCAATTCTCTTTGAATTATCAGTTTGGTTTAGCCTACTAGATTGATCTTTCTTGCAATGGGAGAAGTGCTTAGCTTTGGGTTCAATCTTGCGGTGTCCTTTCCCGGTGACAGTAAGGGCAGCAAGGCACGTATTGTATTGTTGCCATCAAGGATAACAAGATGGGGTTTTCTTCATATTGCATGAGTCTATCCCTCTTCATCATGTCATCTTGCTTAAGGCGTTACTCTGTTTTTAACTTAATACTCTAGATGCATGCTGGATAGCGGTCGATGAGTGGAGTAATAGTAGTAGATGCAGGCAGGAGTCGGTCTACTTGTCTCGGACGTGATGCCTATATACATGAACATACCTAGATATTCTCATAACTATACTTAATTCTGTCAATTGCTCAACAGTAATTTGTTCACCCCCACCGTAGAATACTTATGCTCTCGAGAGAAGCCACTAGTGAAACCTATGGCCCCCGGGTCTATCTTTATCATATTGATTTCCTACTACTTAGTTATTTCCTTTGTTATTTACTTTGCCTTTATTTTACTTTGCATCTTTATCATAAAAATACCAAAAATATTATCTTATCATATCTATCAGATCTCACTCTCGTAAGTGGCCTTATAGGGATTGACAACCCCTATTTGCGTTGGTTGCGATGATTTATTTGTTTTCTGCAGGTACGAGGGACTTGCGCGTAGCCTCCTACTGGATTGATACCTTGGTTCTCAAAAACTGAGGGAAATATTTACGCTACTTTGCTGCATTATCCCTTCCTCTTCGGGGAAAACCAACGCAGTGCTCAAGAGGTAGCTAGAAGGATTTCTGGCGCCGTTGCTGGGGAGGTTCACGCAAGTCAAGATTTGACTCCCGACAACGAGCCATTTCTGGCGCCGTTGCCGGGGAGGTCTACGCAAAAGTCAACATACCAAGTACCCATCACATACCCTTATCTCCCGCATTACATTATTTGCCATTTGCCTCTTGTTTTCCTCTCCCCCACTTCACCCTTGCCGTTTTATTCGCTCTCTCTCTCTCTCTCTATCCTCCCTCTCTTTCTCTATTTGCCTCTTTTTGTCCACTTGCTTTTTGTTTGCTTGTGTGTTAGTTTGCTTGCTTGTCACGATGGCTCTACCTAAATTTGGTGACCTTCACCTTAAAAGATTATAAGAGATCGAAGGCAACGTCGGGAGTTTTATGGTCTTGCAATTTGAACATAATAGTTTCTTCAGAAACGAGCTTAAAGAACAGAAATTTTTTATGAGTTTTATGAATAAAGAGATTGATGATATGTCTAAAGAATTCAATGGTTTAAGATCCCAAATTGCTCATCTTGAGAAATTAACTGCTGAAATTTCGGATAGGCAGGCTACCTTAGTTAATAAGATGGCCGCTAAACCGGATTGCTATGAAAATAAAGATGAAGATCTAAAAGTTATTGATGTGTCCCCTATTAAATCTTTGTTTTGCAATATGAATCTTGATAATGATGGGACTGAATATGATCCACCTTTACCTAGAAGGTGTTCTAAGAATTCGGAATTTGTTGATCTTGATCCTAAAATTGATAAAAGTGGGATTGAAGAAATTAAAACCCTAGATGTTGCTAAACCCACTATTATGTATTTCAAGGAATTTAACTATGAAAATTGCTATTTTATTGATTGTATTTCCTTGTTGCAATCCGTGCTAAATTATCCTCATGCTTATAGTCAAAATAAAGCGTTTACTAAACATATCGTTGATGCCTTGATGCAATCTTATGAAGAAAAACTTGAATTAGACGTTTCTATCCCTAGAAAACTTTATGATGAGTGGGAACCAACTATTAAAATTAAAATTAAAGATCATGAATGCTATGCTTTATGTGATTTGGGTGCTAGTGTTTCCACGATTCCAAAGACTTTGTGTGATTTGTTAGGTTTTCGTGATTTTGATGATTGATCTCTAAACTTGCACCTTGCGGATTACACTATTAAGAAACCTATGGGAAGAATTGATGATGTTCTTATTGTTGCAAATAGGAATTATGTGCCCGTAGATTTTATTGTTCTTGACATAGATTGCAATCCTTCATGTCCTATTATTCTTGGTAGACCTTTCCTTAGAATGATTGGTGCAATTATTGATATGAAGGAAGGAAATATTAGATTCCAATTTCCATTAAGGAAAGGCATGGAACACTTTCCTAGAAAGAAAAAAATTAAATTACCTTATGAATCTATTATGAGAGCCACTTATAGATTGCCTACCAAAGATGGCAATACCTAGATCTATTCTTGCTTATTATGACTAGTTAGGGGCGTTAAACGATAGCGCTTGTTGGGAGGCAACCCAATTTTATTTTTATTCCTTGCTTTTTGCTCCTGTTTAGTAATAAATAATTTATCTAGCCTCTTTTTTGGTTGTGTTTTTTGTGTTTAATTAGTGTTTATGCCAAGTAGAACCGTTGGGAAGACTTGGGGAAAGTCTTGTTACACTTGCTGTAAAAAACAGAAACTTTGGCGCTCACGAGAACTGCTACCATTTTTATTTGAAAAGTTATATTTATTTAATTCTATTTGTAGATAATTAATAGTTAAATTACTCACGTCCATAAATTTATTTTTGAACTTTTGGGGTTCCAGATCTTGCGCTAGCTACAGATTAGTACAGACTGTTCTGTTTTTGACAGATTCTGTTTTTCGTGTGTTGTTTGCTTATTTTGATGAATCTATGGCTAGTAAAATAGTTTATAAACCATAGAGAAGTTGGAATACAGTAGGTATAACGCCAATACAAATGAATAATGAGTTAATTACAGTACCTTGAGGTGGTATTTTATTTTCTTTCGCTAACGGAGCTCATGACATTTTCTACTTTAAGTTTTGTGTTGTGAAGTTTTCAAGTTTTGGGTAAAGATTTGATGGATTATGGAACAAGGAGTGGCAAGAGCCTAAGCTTGGGGATGCCCATGGCACCCCAAAGATAATCTAAGGACACCTAAAATCAAAAGCTTGGGGATGCCCCGGAAGGCATCCCCTCTTTCGTCTACTTCTATCGGTAACTTTACTTGGAGCTATATTTTTATTCGCCACATGATATGTGTTTTGCTTGGAGCGTCTTGTATTATTTGAGTCTTTGCGTGTTAGTTTACCACAATCATCCTTGCCGTACACACCTTTTGAGAGAGCCATATATGATTTAGAATTTGTTAGAATACTCTATGTGCTTCGCTTATATCGTTATATAATTTTGCTCTAGTACTTCACTTATATCTTTTAGAGCATGGTGGTGGCTTTGTTTTATAGAAACTTTTGATCTCTCATGCTTCACTTAGATTATTTTGAGAGTCTTTATAGCATGGTAATTTGCTTAAAATCCTAATATGCGTGGTACAAAAGATTAATAATAAAACTTTCTTATGAGTGTGTTGAATACTATGATAAGTTTGATACTTGATAATTGTTTTGAGATATAAAGATGGTGATATTAAAGTTGTGCTAGTTGAGTAGTTATGAATTTGAGAAATACTTCTCTTGAAGCTTGTGATTCCCGTAGCATGCACGTATGGTGAACCGTTATGTGATGAAGTCGGAGCATGATTTATTTTTTGATTGCCTTCCTTATGAGTGGCGGTCGGGGACGAGCGATGGTCTTTTCCTACCAATCTATCCCCCTAGGAGCATGCGTGTAATACTTTGCTTTGATAATTTGTAGGTTTTTGCAATAAGTATATGAGTTCTTTATGACTAATGTTGAGTCCATGGATTATACGCACTCTCACCCTTCCACATTTGCTAGCCTCTGTAATACCGCACACCTTTCGCCGGTATCATACACCCACCATATACCTTCCTCAAAACAGCCACCATACCTACCTATTATGGCATTTCCATAGCCATTCCGAGATATATTGCCATGCAACTTTCCACCGTTCCGTTTATTATGACATACTCCATCATTGTCATATTTCTTAGCATGATCATGTAGTCGACATCGTATTTGTGGCAAAACCACCATTCATAATTCTTCCATACATGTCACTCATGAGTCATTGCATATCCCGGTACACCGCCGGAGGCATTCATATAGAGTCATATTTTGTTCTAACTATCGAGTTGTAATTGTTGAGTTGTAAGAAAAATCAATGTGTGATGATCATCATTATTAGAGCATTGTCCCAGTGAGGAAAGGATGATGGAGGCTATGATTCCCCCACAAGTCGGGATGAGACTCCGGACGAAAAATAAAAAAGAAAGAAAGAAAAGAGGCCAAAAAAGACAAAATGCCCAAATAAAAAATGAGAGAAAAAGAGAGAAGGGACAATGTTACTATCCTTTTACCACACTTGTGCTTCAAAGTAGCACCATGATATTCATAGTAGAGAGTCTCTCATGTTATCACTTTCATATACTAGTGGGAACTTTTCATTATAGAACTTGGCTTGTGTATTCCAATGATGGGCTTCCTCAAAATGCCCTAGGTCTTCAAGAGCAAACAAGTTGGATGCACACCCACTTAGTTTCTTTTTGAGCTTTCATATACTTATAGCTCTAGTGCATCCGTTGCATGGCAATCCCTACTCACTCACATTGATATCTATTGATGGGCATCTCCATAGCCCATTGATACGCCTAGTTGATGTGAGACTATCTTCTCCCTTTTGTCTTCTCCACAACCACCACTCTATTCCACCTATAGTGCTATATCCATGGCTCATGCTCATGTATTGCGTGAAAATTGAAAAAGTTTTGAGAATGTCAAAAGTATGAAACAATTGCTTGGCTTGTCATCGGGGTTGTGCATGATTTAAATATTTTGTGTGGTGAAGATAGAGCATATCCAGACTATATGATTTTGTAGGGATAACTTTATTTAGCCATGTTATTTTGAGAAGACATAATTGCTTTGTTAGTATGCTTGAAGTATTATTATTTTATGTCAATATGAACTTTTGTCTTGAATCTTTCGGATCTGAATATTCATACCACAATTAAGAAGAATTACATTAAAATTATGCTGTCGGGGGAAACTGATCCACAAACACCTATGGGGCCGGCGGACCGAGCCCCTTTCGGTTCGGCGGGGGGCGGAGATCACACGAAGAGCAGATCGAGGCGAAGCACACGAGCAGTTTACCCAGCTTCGGAGCTCTCCGGAGAGATAATACTCCTACTGCTGCTTGTTTGATTATCTGGTGTTCTTGCTCCAGAGAGAGAGCGTAGTCTTTTTCTGGGTTCCGAACCAGTCGAACCTCGCGAACCTCCTCTACGTTGCACATGGGCCTCCTTTTATACGCTAAAGGGGTCACCGACAGGTGGCAACGCAGAGAAGGGTACAAATGTAAAAAGTGAGGTGGTTGGTACAGTTAATTGTACAGTGCACCCTACCTAACCCTGACGGCAGGGGACAAGGGCATTAAATGCCCGCCTGAGTCGCCCAAACAGTGCAGAAAAGGACCGTTAGAGGCGCCACCGTTCGCCATGATGGCGATCTTGTCAGCTTCGCATGCCACTCACCGCTGGCTGCACAGCCTCCCGCCACGCGCACCTGGAGAGGCCCCCAGAGCGACACGTTGGTGGATGCGCTGGAGCGTGGGCACAGAGTGGCCGCCTGCCACGGCAAGCGGCTTGCCGCTGCTGTTATCTTGTCGGGTCCGGAAGCTTGTCGCAAACCGGGCCTCGAGGTACCTTGGTTAGTCTTCCCGGCAAGCTCCTCTTGCCAGGGCCTTGTTGCCTTGCCGGAGCGCATGGCGCGTCGCGGCAAGTTCCTTGGAGTGCCTTGGTTGGCCTTCCCGGCAAGCTCCTCTTGCCGGGGCCTTGTCTCCTGAGCTTAAATACTTTGTTCTTGAATGGCTCCAAGGGAACCACGGAGGATCTTGGCGTTCGCCCGGCAAGCCTTGCCGCGGGGTGCTGCAACTGCCCGTGCACAAGTTCGGGGTACTAGGGTACCCCTATTCTAGTACACCGACAGGAGCCCCCGGGCCTGGGCCAGACACGGTGCCGAGCGCTATTGGGCCAGGCCCAAGACAGGGCACGGGCACACGCGGACTGGGCCACGCTGAATCTCGCTCCGTATCCACCGCGCTCTCCCCTAACGGCACGCGTTGAATGCGGCGTCGTGGGAGAGATCGTGGGTGGTTCTTTATTCGGAAGGGCGAAACGTCCGCCCCGTCCCTCTTTATAAGCAGAGGAAACAGGGGCAGTTCGTTCCCCCTCGCTGGTTGCTACTACTCCATCTTCACGAACCTCCGCCGCTCCCCCCCTTCTTCTCGAAGCCGAGAGAGCAGCGATCCGCCCCCCATTGCCACCAGCATCACCAACGCCGTCGACCTCCCCCACCACCTCCGCCATGGCTCCGAAAGCCGACAAGGGAAAGGGCGTGAAGTCGGCCGAGGCGCAGCGGCTCGCGGCGCTGCGGAAGGAGCGGGCGATCTTCTCCCCCCAGCTCGGCGTGAAGGAGCTGAGGGAGTACTTCTACCTCTTTTGGGCGACGGAGACGCGGGCGCATCCGCGCACGAGGGTACTCCCGGCCGCTGCTTTGGAGCTGGATCCAAACGGGTACCCATTCTTCGCGTTGTTCTTCTATTGCGGGCTCTGCCCGCCCTTCTCGGAGTTCTTCTGCGATATCATGAACACCTACGGCTTCCGCCTCCTTGATTTCACCCCCAACGTCGTTCTGACCATGGCAGTTTTCACACATTTGTGCGAAAACTTTGTCGTAGTCCACCACAATGTTGCCCTTTTCCGCCACTTCTTCATACCTCGGGTAGAGAGAGGAGAGCCGCTTGCCGGAGGGATCGCCTGGATCTCGAGAGTCGGCAAGAAGGAGGCGTACTTGGAGGGTGAGCTCCGCAGCAAGTGGGAGGAGTGGAGAGCGGAGTGGTGCTGGATCGTCGAGGAGAATCCGCAGCCCTTCACCGCCGTGCGCCAAGCTCCAATAGCGCGCGGCAATGACTGGAGCAATGTGGCCCCGGAAGACGAGAGGCTGAAGATCGCCATTACTAGGATCCTTCGCCTCAGGCTTGCCGGGCTCACTGTAGGCGCTGTAGGCGCAGATTTCCTCCGCCGCCGCATCGCCCCCCTGCAGGAGAGGGGGAGGCCCGCCTGGGAATTCAAGAACTTGGCGGACATCATCAGGCTGCGGCCGGGCCTCAACTACAACTTCACCGTCATGGAGCTGGATGCAATGCTCCTGGAGTTGTTCAAACGCGATCCCCAACACCCATTCACGCTGGCGAGGGGCGTCATTCCATTGTGCAATAATTCTTCGCTTGACCGGATCCGCGCCATGATGCCGTTGTGCGATTCACACGGAATCGTTCCAACTTGGCAAGAGCCTGCGGATGACGTCGTGCAAGCGTTCTTCGACAACTTGGAAGAAGTGCCGGTCCACGCTGACGAGCAGAAGAGCCTCACCCGTGACACCACCGACGAGGAGCTGCAGCGCATCGCCACTAGGGCGGAAGAGGTTACGGCCGCAGCTGCCGCGGGCGCGTTCGGGTTTACTATGGAGGAGGCGGAGGCAGCAGAGGCGGCAAACCTCACCGAGCGCGCGGAGTTCATTGGCGAGGAAGAGCCTGCCGGCTCTGAAGCTGAGCCGAGCGAGGCCGGCGAGGAAGAGCCCGAGCCTTCAGAAAGCTTGCCGCAGGCGGAGCCCCCGGCCCCGCCAAGAAGGCGTCTTCGCAGGGGCGCGGACGTAGCGGGGCGGCAGCCGGGTCAACAGCAGCCGAGCCGTGCGACACGCTCTACCGCGGCAAGCAATGTTGCCGCGGGAGCGCCTCACGCAGCAGCGGCAACTGGAGCGGGATCTTCCCGGGCCACCGCCACCGCCCCCGCCAAGCGGGCAAGGGATCCTACTCCTCCGCCTCGCCGCACCGGAGGGGTGCCGGACT
The DNA here is from genome assembly GCF_018294505.1 of Triticum aestivum. Lineage (NCBI taxonomy): Eukaryota > Viridiplantae > Streptophyta > Magnoliopsida > Poales > Poaceae > Triticum > Triticum aestivum. The sequence continues at coordinate 65,302,702 of NC_057794.1, read as the reverse complement.
TCGATCTTTCCGCGCTCAGCTCCGACGAGGAGGAAGAAGAGTAAGTTTCTTTGGTGCTCTTGTAGTTCTTCAATCTTGTTGTTTTTATCTTGTATCTGACTTGCTTCAATCTGGACTCCTTTCTTTTCAGGACGCTAGCCCAGAGAGCGGCGAAGAGGGCCAAGGCCGCGGTGATTGTCATCGAAGATGACCCCATCGTGTTAGCAGGGGGTGGGTCCGAGACCACCTTGACGGACCCGGCAACCACTCCTCAAAGCAGCCCCCAGCGCAGCCCCCAGCGTAAGTTCATAGTTAGCTTTCCGCTGTCAGGCGCGCATGAGTGCTTTTTCCTTTGTTGATATCTTGCTTGTTGATTTGTGTAGGAGCAGAGCAGCCATATCAGGAGCGCTCGGAAGCTGGTCCCGAAGTGCTATCTGCTTCGACTATGCCGCCAAGGGAGGAGTTCCCGGTAAGGGAGCGCTCTCCGGCAAGGGGCAGCACCGTCGATCCTGCGGCGGCCGAGACCGCAACTGCAGATCTTGGCACAGGTAATTCACTTGTCCAAAAACTTTCCCTTGGGTTCTTCTTCTTCTGATTTTCTTCTCTTGGATTTTTGATTGATTTTTCTCCTTTCTTCGTTCTTCAGACCCATCTGCTGCTGAGCCAATGGAGACAGAGGGCGCCGGCAAGGAAGGGGCCGGTGCTGATGAGACCGCCGGCGAGGAGGCCGCCAAGGCTGCCGCCGCAGAAGCCGGCGAGGGGTCGGGCGATCGCACTGACGACCCTGAGGCCGCAGGAGCGCCAGGCGCTGTGCTGACCGCCGATCCCTCTGCCGCTGCTGCGGAGCCCGGTGCCTACTTGAAGGCCGGTGACGATATCTTCATCAAGCTACCCTGGGCGTCGAGCTCCAGGGCGCCGGTCGAGGGGGAAACTTTCGATGGGGAGGTGCTCGCCTCCGCTGGACTGTCATTGGTCGATGCGCCCAGCAGCAGCAGTGGCGAGCCTGAGGAGGAGCAGCTGCTGCGGAAGCTGTTGTCACTCTACCGCGCACGGCAAGCCAAGCTAGCTTCCCGGGAAGCGCTTGTTGCGAAGGCGGGAGTTGATATGGAGAAGCGCGCGGAGGAGCTCCGGGGCCACAATCAAGAAGCTCTCCGGGTCCCTGGCACTGGAGCGAGAGCGACTTGCCGAGGAGCGCACGACCTTCCTTCTCGAGAAGGCCGAAGCTGAGGAGGAACAAAGGCTGGCCGCCGAGAAGCAGTCCGCGCGAGAAGGCGAATTGGTGCAGCGGAAGGCCAACCTCGACAGCTACGAGGAGGAGCTCGCCGAGCACGAGCAAGCACTTGGCGGGGCGCTCAAGGAAGCAAAGGACGCTGCCGCAATCGCAGAGGCCGCCAAGAAAGAGCTGGAGGAGAAGGTGGCGCAGCTGGAGGCCAACATTGGGAAGAGCGGCGAGGAGCTTGCCGCGCTCAAGCGTGAGCGTGAGAAGGATGCTGCTGCCCACGGTGAGCTGAAAGGTCTTCTTGCTGAGAGGGGCAAGGAGCTCAGCGCCTCCAAGGATTCCAATGCAGACCTGGAGTTGAAGCTGGCCACGCTGACGCAGATGCTGGAGGCCGCCAAGGAGCGGGAGAAGACCTTGTCGGAGAAGGTCAAGGCTGACAAGGCGCTGCTGGAGAGCATCGCAGTTACCCAGAACTCATTCAGAGATACTGTGGAGCACTGGACCGAGGGTCTGGTGAATATTGCCGCAGTCATCGACGAGGAGCTGGCGCAGCTGGGGATGGAGGACTTTGGGTATCCCTCCGACGAGAATCTCCAACCCAGCGCCAAGCTCAGCCTGTTCTTCAAGGGCGTGGCGACGGCACTCCAGCGGCTCCGGGAGAGGATCCCAAAGCAGCTAGCTGACGAGTCGCGCAAAATCTGCGCCGGGGTTCTCCAGAAGGTGCTGATGAAAGTGGCCTTCCGCAATCCAGGCCTCAGCTTCACCAACGTCCTCAAGTCCTTGCCGCCAGGCGCCGATCGGGACGCACTCAAGGCCCTTGTCGCACCCATTGTGGACAAGGTGAGCGAGATCAAGAGGGTTGAGGGCGGTCGCGTAGACTAGGCCGCCCATTTATTCTTTTCCCTTGTCGCTGCTAATCATGTTATGAAAACAGTCTGTTAGAGCTGCGACAAGTTATCTTGTAATATAACTTTATTTCTGTTATCAATTGCTATGTTATTTCCTCTACTAGATTCCTTCCTTTGTATGTTTTTACCCTACGCTTCTACGGAACTTGTCGGCGCAGGCACCCGAGCCGCGAGCGCTGAGTGCGGAACGTCAGCAGCCTGCTGGCGGCACTGCTTCCGACAAGAAACCTTGTCGCGACTAGATGCAGCACACTTAAGTTGTTGAGCAGACTCGAAACAAAGTAAGGGCGCAACTAGCCACGAGTTGGTTCCTCCGCGCACAGGTTTTCCATACAAAGCAGGGTCGTTCGAGGAAGATAACTCAAAAATTTAAAAACTGATTGCTCAAACTTTGGCAACTTAGCTTTTCTGTCGTTTGCTTCTCGGCAAGGCAAAACTTTGCTTGAACGACGCCTGGTCCATACCACAATCTTCTCCTTCCCCCCCGGCAAACTTGTGTGCAAGGGAACCTTCTTTTCCTTTGTTGAAAAGAAGAAAGAAGAGAAAATAATGATATAGAGCCCTTCGGCTCGTTATTGCTTACCGGATGTAGGTGCTGCACAAAGTGTCAGATAACGCATGCAAGAAAGAAACTAATGCATGAAATGGACAAGTTGTGCGGAGCACATGGGGTTTTACTTATGCACGGGATCTGCGCCCGGCTTTGTACAAAGGATTACATGCAACAGTGGCAAGACTTGTACAAAAGGTGGTTGCCAGAACGGGTTCCGGCAACCGCGCCCTACGGGAAAAACTTACGAAGATGTTCTATGTTCCAGGAGTTGCTCACCGGAATGCCATCTTCGGTCTCAAGGCGGACAGCGCCGGGCCTTGTGACTCGTTTCACCCGATAAGGGCCTTCCCACTTCGGCGTCAACTTGTTGGAATTCTTGGCGGACTGAACGCGCCGAAGAACAAGGTCGCCTTCCTTGAAGCTTCTGGCCTTGACTTTGCGGCTATGGTAGCGGCGCAAAGCTTGCTGGTATCGAGCAGCTCGTACAGCAGCCTGAAGACGATCATCCTCAAGGAGCAGCGCGTCGTCTTGTCGCAGCTGTTCTTGCTCAAGCTCATCATAAGCGAGCACTCGAGGCGATCCGTATACGAGTTCCGTGGGGAGAACTGCCTCCGCTCCATAGACTAGAGCGAAAGGCGTCTGGCCAGTGGCTCGATTTGGCGTCGTTCTGATCGACCAAAGAACCACCGGCAGCTCCTCGATCCAGTTCCTTCCGCACTTGTGCAGCCTGTCGAAAGTTCTGGTCTTGAGCCCGCGCAGCACTTCAGCATTTGCCCTCTCTGCTTGACCGTTGCTTCTCGGATGAGAAACAGAAGCGAAGCAGACCTTGGCGCCAAGGTCTTGGACGTACTGCATGAAGGTGCGGCTCGTGAATTGCGTGCCGTTGTCGGTGATGATCCTGTTAGGGATCCCGAAACGGCAAACAATTGACCTGAAGAACTTGACTGCCGACTGTGCTGTCACCTTCCTCACTAGCTGCACTTCCGGCCACTTTGTGAACTTGTCGATTGCGACGTACAAGTACTCAAAGCCCCCGACAGCTCGGGGGAAAGGGCCGAGGATATCGAGCCCCCAGACCGAAAATGGCCAGGATCAAGGGATCGTCTGGAGAGCTTGAGCTGGCTGGTGTATCTGTTTGGAGTGGAACTGGCACGCTTCACACTTGGTTACTTGTGCAGTTGCATCCTGGAGGGCTGTCGGCCAAAAGAAACCTTGCCGGAAAGCTTTGCCGGCAAGTGCTCTTGCGCCAATGTGGTGGCCACATATGCCTCCATGTATCTCTGCCAACAGCTTTTGTCCATCTTCCCGGCAAATACACTTCAATTTCACACCGTTGAGTCTTCTTCTATACAGTATGCTATCGACAAACTGGTACATACTTGACTGTCGGGCTACTTTTTCCGCTTCTTTTTGCTCTTCGGGAAGTTCTCCTGTCTGAAGGAAATGGACAATCTGTTGTGCCCATGCTGGAGCTTGTGGCTCGACAACAAGGACTAAAGGCACATCTGCTGCTGTGGGAACATCCGCTTCTACGGCAAGGACTTGCGGCCCTGCCAGAGCTTGATGTTCCCCGGCAAGCTTGCCGGAGCAAAACTTGTCGGGAGCGTCTGCTTCAATGGAACAAACCATAAGGCTTGCCGGAGCAGACTGCCCCTCAGCATCCTTGGTGTTGATCTTGGGGACTTTCTTGGCGGCGGCTTCGGGGAGCTCTGCCGGAAAGTAGTCACCAGAAACCAACTTCCTCTTCTTGCTTTGTCCAGTTGATGGTGTTACGGATGGTTGAGTCAACTTGAGCACAAAGATCCCTGGTTCCACAGGTAACTTTAGTGCGGCGCACTTTGACAGGCCATCAGCAATGTCATTCTGAGCTCTTGCGATATGCTCCATCTGTAGGCCATCAAAGTTCTCTTCTAGCTTCCTCACTTCATCAACATATGCTTCCATCAATGGACTCTGGTAATTCTTGTTCACTTGGCGGACGACAAGCTGTGAGTCACCCCTGACAATGAGCTTCTTGATCCCAAGGTCTGCTGCGATTCTGAGACCGGCAAGCAATCCTTCATACTCTGCAGTATTGTTGGTTGCTTGCTCCTTGGGAAAGTGCATCTGGACTACGTACTTGAGGTGCTCTCCGGTGAGCGCGACAAGCAGCACGCCCGCACCGGCGCCTTGCAGCAAAAAGGCACCATCAAAGTACATTAGCCACTCTTTTCTTGCCTCTTTGACGGGGATGCTCGTCTCCGGAATTTCTTCATCTGGTGTTGGCGTCCATTCTGCTATGAACTCTGCCAATGTTCTGCTTTGGATAGTTGAAGTGCTCTCAAACTTGAGGCCAAAGCTTGACAGTTCCAGTGCCCACTCGACAATCCTGCCTGTCGCTTCTAGATTTTGCAGTATCCTCTTCAGCGGAAAGCGAGTGACGACTGTGATCTCATGTGCTTGGAAGTAATGGCGCAGCTTTCTCGAGGCCATGAGGAGGCCGAAAAGCAACTTCTGCACACCAGAGTACCTTGATCTAGCCCCCTGTAGAAGGGAACTGACAAAGTAAATTGGACGCTGCACCATTCTCTTCTGCATCTTATCATGCTCCTGCGCAGATCCATCTCTGCCGGGACCAGAGCTTGTCGGCGATGCCCCCTGCTTGTCGCTGGATGCATCTGTCGTGGTTGCTGGCTCATCATCTGCCTCCCTCTCCGCCACTAACGCAGCACTAACCACTTGATTGGTTGCCGCTATATACAGCAGCAACTTCTCTTGCGGCTTAGGTGCGACAATTGTTGGAGTGGAGGACAGGTATCTCTTCAAGTCCTGCAGCGCAGCCTCCGCCTCCGGAGTCCATTTTATTGGACCTGCCTTTTTCAAAATTTTGAAAAATGGCAGGGCGCGCTCAGCAGATCTAGAGATAAACCTGCTGAGAGCAGCCACGCAACCGGCAAGCCTTCGTACATCCTTGACGCGCTTTGGTGCTTCGATCTGCTCAATGGCCTTGATCTTGTCGGGATTGGCTTCAATTCCCCGCTGAGACACGAAGAACCTGAGAAGCTTGCCGGAAGGGACTCCAAACACGCACTTCTCGGGGTTAAGCTTGAGGTTGATCTTGCGCAGATTTGCAAATGTCTCGTCTAAATCTTGAATCAGGGTCGCCCTGTTCTTGCTCTTGACCACTATGTCATCCATGTAGGCTTCCACATTTCTGTGCATCTGCGGCTCAAAAGCGTGGTGGACTACCCTTGCGAATGTTGAACCAGCATTCTTCAAACCGAAAGGCATCCGTACGAAGTAGTACGTGCCACACGGGGTGATAAATGCGGTTTTCTCTTCATCCTCTTCTGCCATGAAGATTTGATGGTATCCTGAGTATGCATCAAGAAATGAAAGCAAATCACATCCGGCTGTGGAGTCAACAATCTGGTCAATGCGCGGCAAGGGAAATGGGTCTTTGGGACAAGCTTTATTAACATCAGTGAAGTCAATACAAAGCTTCCATTTCCCGTTAGCCTTGCGCACAACAACAGGATTGGCCAACCACGTGGGATGGAGCACTCCTCTGACAAGGCCTGCTGCTTCCAACTTCTTGATTTCTTCTGCGATGAATTCTTGGCGCTCCACTGCCTGTTTCCTGACTTTCTGCTTGACGGGCCGCGCATGAGGACAGACGGCAAGGTGGTGCTCAATTACTTTCCTGGGAACACCGGGGATATCAGACGGTTGCCACGCAAACACATCGACATTCGCCCGCAGGAAAGCAACGAGCGCGCTTTCCTATTTGGGGTCAAGAGTGGCGCTGATGGTGAAGGTACCACCAGTGCCGTCCTCCTTGGCGGACACCTTCTTGGTCTCAGGTGGAGCTGCCATTGCCTTCTTACACTTGCCGATGGAGCTCGATGGTGCGTCCTCGACGGTAGCGCAGCACTCCGAAGAGGTGCACTTGCCGGAGTGGGCATCAGAGCTCTTGTCGGACTTGGTCTTCTTCTTCCCCCCGGGAGCTTCAGCGGCAAGTGTCTTGCGTTCTGCTGCGGCTGCTGCTTCTCGGTAGATCTTGTCGGCACAGATAAGAGCATCCTTCTTGTCGCAAGGGACAGAGATGACACTTATCGGGCCTGGCATTTTCAGTATGTTGTACGCATAGTGAGAGGCTGCCATGAACTTGGCGAGTGCCGGACGGCCAAGGATTCCATTGTAAGGTAATGGAAAGTCAGCAACATCAAACGTGACCCTCTCAGTCCTGAAGTTCAGCTCGCTGCCAAATGTTACCGGCAACGTGATCTTTCCCTTCGGCTTGCTCCTTCCCAGATTGATTCCTTGAAATGTACCGGTCTCTTCGAGCTCGCTGTCAGGGATCTGGAGTTTCTGGAGCACCGCGGAGGAGATCAGGTTCAAGCCGGCCCCGCCGTCAACTAGCATCTTAGTGACCTTGAGGTTGCGGATTGTTGGTGAAACCAACATCAGCAAGCACCCGACCGCCGTTATGCGATCAGGGTGGTCCTCAATATCAAAGATGATAGGCGTGCTGGACCATTTCAGAGGCTTGCGTGACTCGATGGGTGGTTCTACTGCATTAACTTCCCGCACCCACTGCTTGAGCTGACGGTGCGAGGTATGCAGAGAAGCACCACCGTCAATGCACAGGACCTCTGTGGCTTTCTGGAACTCCTGCTCATCAGTCTCCTCATCATCCATGTTTTCATCATCGTCGTCATCTTCATCCTTGTCGCGGCCGCGAGGAGGTCTGTCTCCTTGCCGCTGCTTGGCCTTGCCGCGGTGTCCTCCTCGGCCGGGACGTTTCTTGCCGGATCCCCCAGCACCTTCCCGGGCCTTCTCCTTGTCGCGCCGCTCGTATTCAGCTTTCTGTTGCTCAACAAGCTGCTCGACTTTCTTGTAGCTCTGGAGATCATGGCCCTTGGTGCGGTGGATCTTGCAATACTGCTTGTTGGTGCCGTCCTGCTTGTCGGCGACCGCCACCTCCGCGGCAACCTCCTTGCCGGAGTCACCAGCTTTGGCTTTCTTGGCGCCACCACCGTTGCCGGACTACTCAACAACTAGCACCTCTTTGCCTTTCCTTCTCCTATTGTTCTGCCACCGGTTTTTCCTTGCCGGGGCAGCATCTTCACTATTAGATCCTCCCGCTCCTACATTCTCTCCGGGGAGTCTCCTCCCTTCCTCAGCACGTGCACACTTGTCGGCCAGTGCATATAACTCACTGACGTCCCTGATCTTGCACATCGCCATTTCCTCCCGCATCCTGCAGTTTTGCACGTTCTGATGGAACGCGCTGATCACCGCGGCAGGGTGGACGTCTGGGATATTGTGCTGCACACTGCTGAATCTCTGAATGTACTTGCGCAGGGGCTCTCCTTCCTTCTGGGCGAGCAGATGAAGATCACTCTCCTGGCCATGAGGCTTGTGTCCGCCTGTGAAGGCGCCGACAAACTGATGGCACAGATCAGCCCAAGAGGATATGGAGTTGTCCGGCAAGTGCATGAGCTAGGATCTACCGTTGGGCTTGAGCACCAGCGGGAAGTAGTTGGCAAGGATCTTGTCATCCCGTCCCCCGGCAGCCTGCACCGCAATGGTGTAGATGCTGAGGAACTCCGACGGATGCGTCTTGCCGTCGTACTTCTTCGGTACGTCTGGCTTGAAGTTCTTCGTGCTGGGCCACTGGACTTGCCGCAGCTCACGAGTGAACGCAGGGCAACCTACCGCGTACGGCAGATCGCCTGGTTCCCCTGGTGCATGCACGTCAACAGAGGGCCCAGCGCGCTTGTCGGATTGACATCGCGCTTCTCTTCGGTGCTCGATGCGAGTTCGAGCGTCTTCTTGTTGTCGATCATGAAGAACTTGGCGTTGATCGCGACGAGCTCGTGGATCCGACGATGCGGTGGAGTCGCTGTCGAGGTGGATCTGGCGAGTCGGCGATCTTGGCCTTCGGGGTGGTGATTGCATGGTAGTTGCACCTCCACCCGTTTCGTCGCCACCGGCTCGCGCCCGGCAACCTTGCCGCGGCGGCGACGCGCTCGGCCGCCGTGGAGTGTCGCTGTTGGCGTAGCCGATGAGACTCTGAATGGTTGCCCTCCATTCGTCGATCTTGTCCGACGTCGGAGGGTAATCTAGGAGCAGTTGAGCTCGCGCCAAAGCTTCTGCTGGAGTGATGGGTGGCAGTGGCGGACGGCGCGAGGAGCGGGACGTGCTCGGACTTCTAACTATGTTAGAAGGAGCAGTATCCCGTCCAGGCGACCGTGCCCCGCTCGTGCCAGCATGCTGGCGTGCATGCTGGTCTTGAGCGCCCCGAGATCCACCAGCTTGGTCTTGGCCTATCATGCGCATGGCACCGCGAGTGCCATGATGCTGTTGGTCTTGCGCCTCCTGAGAGTGGCGCGGAACATGTACAGTCGCCGAGGTTTGTGCAGCCTTGTCCTTGGACCTGGCAGCATCATAAGCTTCCTCGTCGATGTCCATTCTTCCGTCGGCGTCCATTCCACCACCCGTTTGCTCCAACGGTGGCGGAAGTGACGTGGACGGAGCGGCTGCCGCCGAAGTCTTCTTCTTCGGTGGCATGTTGATGAAGGGAATGAAGATCTAGCTCGTGTGAACGCCGGATCAGGTTCACACAATCTCGACGCCCCCTACCTGGCGCGCCAAAGATGTCGGGGGAAACTGATCCACGAACACCTATGGGGCCGGCGGACCGAGCCCCTTTCGGTTCGGCGGGGGGCGGAGATCACACGAAGAGCAGATCGAGGCGAAGCACACGAGCAGTTTACCCAGCTTCGGAGCTCTCTGGAGAGATAATACTCCTACTGCTGCTTGTTTGATTATCTGGTGTTCTTGCTCCAGAGAGAGAGCGTAGTCTTTTTCCGGGTTCCAAACCAGTCGAACCTCGCGAACCTCCTCTACGTTGCGCATGGGCCTCCTTTTATACGCTAAAGGGGTCACCGACAGGTGGCAACGCAGAGAAGGGTACAAATGTAAAAAGTGAGGTGGTTGGTACAGTTACTTGTACAGTGCACCCTACCTAACCCTGACGGCAGGGGACAAGGGCATTAAATGCCCGTCTGAGTCACCCAAATAGTGCAGAAAAGGACCGTTAGGGGCGCCACCATTCGCCACGATGGCGATCTTGTCAGCTTCGCATGCCACTGCGCACCGCTGGCTACACAGCCTCTCGCCACGCGCGCCTGGAGAGGCCCCCAGAGCGACACGTTGGTGGATGCACTGGAGCGTGGGCACAGAGTGGCCGCCTGCCGCGGCAAGCGCCTTGCCGCTGCTGTTATCTTGTCGAGTCCGGAAGCTTGTCGCTCACCGGGCCTCGAGGTACCTTGGTTGGTCTTCCCGGCAAGCTCCTCTTGCCGGGGCCTTGTTGCCTTGCCGGAGCACGTGGCGCGTCACGGCAAGTTCCTTGGAGTGCCTTGGTTGGCCTTCCCGGCAAGCTCCTCTTGTCGGGGCCTTGTCTCCTGAGCTTAAATACTTTGTTCTTGAATGGCTCCAAGGGAACCACGGAGGATCTTGGCGTTCGCCCGGCAAGCCTTGCCACGGGGTGCTGCAACTGCCCGTGCACAAGTTCGGGGTACTAGGGTACCCCTATTCTAGTACACCGGCATATGCCAAATAGAACTCCGCATCAAAAATTCTGTTTTTATCATTACCTACTCGAGGACGAGCAGGAATTAAGCTTGGGGATGCTTGATACGTCTCCAACGTATCTATAAATTTTGATTGCTCCATGCTATATTATCTACTGTTTTGGACATTATTGGGCTTTATTAGCCACTTTTATATTATTTTTGGGACTAACCTATTAACCGGAGGCCCAGCCCAGAATTGTCGTTTTCTGCTTGTTTTAGGGTTTCGAAGAAAAGGAATATCAAACGGAGTCCAAACGGAATGAAACATTCCGGAACGTGATTTTCTCAATGAACAAGACCCGGGAGACTTGGACCCTACGTCAAGAAAGAAAACAGGAGGCCACGGGGTAGGGGGCGCGCCCACCCCCACCAGGCGCGCCCTCCACCCTCATGGGCCCCCTGTTGCTCCACCGACATACTCCTTCCTCCTATATATACCCACGTACCCCCAAACGATCAGATACGGAGCCAAAACCCTAATTCCACCGCCGTAACTTTCTGTATCCACGAGATCCCATCTTGGGGCCTGTTCCGGAGCTCCGTCGGAGGGGGCATCGATCACGGAGGGCTTCTACATCAACACCATAGCCTCTCCGATGAAGTGTGAGTAGTTTACCTTAGACCTACAGGTTCATAGTTAGTAGCTAGATGGCTTCTTCTCTCTTTTTGGATCTCAATACAATGTTCTCCCCCTCTCTTGTGGAGAACTATTCGATGTAATCTTCTTTTTGCGGTGTGTTTGTTGAGACCGATGAATTGTGGGTTTATGATCAAGTCTATCTATGAATAATATTTGAATCTTCTCTGAATTCTTTTATGTATGATTGGTTATCTTTGCAAGTCTCTTCGAATTATCAGTTTGGTTTGGCCTACTAGATTGATCTTTCTTGCAATGGGAGAAGTGCTTAGCTTTGGGTTCAATCTTGCGGTGTCCTTTCCCGGTGACAGTAAGGGCAGCAAGGCACGTATTGTATTGTTGCCATCAAGGATAACAAGATGGGGTTTTCTTCATATTGCATGAGTCTATCCCTCTACATCATGTCATCTTGCTTAAGGCGTTACTCTATTTTTAACTTAATACTCTAGATGCATGCTGGATAGCGATCGGTGAGTGGAGTGATAGTAGTAGATGCAGGCGGGAGTCGGTCTACTTGTCTCGGACGTGATGCCTATATACATGATCATACCTAGATATTCTCATAACTATGCTCAATTCTGTCAATTGCTCAACAGTAATTTGTTCACCCCCACTGTAGAATACTTATGCTCTCGAGAGAAGCCACTAGTGAAACCTATGGCCCCCGGGTCTATCTTTATCATATTGATTTCCTACTACTTAGTTATTTCCTTTGTTATTTCCTTTGCCTTTATTTTACTTTGCATCTTTATCATAAAAATACCAAAAATATTATCTTATCATATCTATCAGATCTCACTCTCGTAAGTGGCCTTATAGGGATTGACAACCCTTATTTGCGTTGGTTGCGAGGATTTATTTGTTTTGTGCAGATACGAGGGACTTGCGCGTAGCCTCCTACTGTATTGTTCCCTTGGATCTCAAAAACCGAGGGAAATACTTACGCTACTTTGCTGCATCATCCCTTCCTCTTCGGGGAAAACCAACGCAGTGCTCAAGAGGTAGCAGCAGCGACTTTTCTTCCTTCTCAAAATGCCTAATAGGTATGTTAAAATGTGCAGCTAGGCGTGAAGCATAGATGCCTACAAAGATGGGGCCCTTGGTATGGTTCAGACTTAACCGTTTGGCAATAATACCGCTCATACTAAAAGTGTTATCACTGTATAAACCGTGGAGCAGAATAATTATATCAGGGATACTAAGGTTTCCACAGTTTTCGCGTCCAATTAAGCAACGACTAGCAAATAATGCAAAGTAACGTAGAACAGGAAAATGTATGCTAGTGATTCATGCATCAGAAACCTTCCTAGTTTCCCCTAGAGTGATAGTATCAATAAACCCCTCCACATCATCATGATGTGGTTCATGTGTCTTGCCCTCAAAAGGGACTAAACAAATCTGACAAAAATCATAAAGTGACATCTCCTTATGCTCATCATATAAATGAAACTCCACCGTAGGTGGCGAATTCCTAGAATGCAAATGAAAGTTTTGCACAAAGGTATTTGTGAGTAAGAGATACTGGTCGCATTGGTCGTGGAGGAAAGCGGTGAGGCCTGCATTCTCAGCCAACTCATGAAAATCTTCATAAATACCGGCTGCGCTCAAGAAATCCTCGGAAGGCCATTCACACACCCGAACCTCCGCAGTGCGCGGCAAATTATACTTAGGCTTCAGTGCCTTTTCCTTCGAGCTTTGGCTCGATGAGCCCCTCAATAGTCTCCTCATCATTTTCTGAAAAATTCTGAAATTTTTAGTAACTTCAAAATAAAAGTAAACCAAACTCAATAATATTGATAGCAACTACTCCTACAAGTGACTAAGGCCTATATCATGCATCAAAACTACTTTTGACCATATAAATTTGACATGCAAGCTCAAGAACAGGGTCACCTAAGCAGCAAAAATTTGCAATGAATAAAGCACTAGAACGAAAACTAATTGGACCAATGGAGGAGTCACATACCAAGGAACAATCTCCCCAAGCAGTTTTGTGAGAGGTGCTTTGAGCAAGGAGATCGAAAATGGCAGCAAAACGAGCTTGGACTCGGGTTTGAGCTGGTTGTTCGTGTTTGTGGGAGGAAGAAGAAGTGTATGGGTGAAAGAATAAGTGGAGGAGGGCCACCATGGGCCCACGAGGCAGGGGGCATGCCCAGGAGGTAGGGCGCACCCTCCACCCTCGTGGGCAGGTGGTTGGCCCAACTGTTGTGTTCCCAGTGCCAAATATTCCCAAATATTCTAGAAAAAATCATATTTAAATTTCAGGGCGTTTGGAGAACTTTTATTTTCGAGGTATTTTTATATTGCATGGATAATCAGATAACAGACAGAAAAATATTTGTTTTTATTTAATTTAATATAAATAACAGAAAGTAAAAGTGGGGTACAGAAGGTTGTGCCTTCTAGTTTCATCCATTCCATGATCATCAAAAGGAGTCCTCTAACAAGGTTGATCAAGTCTTGTTAACGAACTCATTCCGAATAACATGGAACCGGAGAAATTTCGGATAACACTGTGTTACCTCAATGGGGATATGCACATCCCCAATAATAAGAATATCATATTTCTTCTTGACAGTAGGAAGAGGAAATTCAAAACCTCCAAATATAATCGATGGCATTTTTCCGATAGAGTTGATACTATGAACTTGAGGTTGTTTCCTCAGAAAGTGTACTGTATGCTCATTACCATTAACATGAAACATGACATTGCCTTTAGTGCAATCAATAACAGCCCCTGCAGTATTCAAAAAGGGTCTTCCAAGAATAATAGACATACTATCGTCCTCGGGAATATCAAGAATAACAAAGTCTGTTAAAATATTAACATTTGCAACTACAACAGGCACATCCTCACAAATACCAACAGGTATAGCAGTTGATTTATCAGCCATTTGCAAAGATATTTCAGTAGGTGTCAACTTATTCAAATCAAGTCTACGATATAAAGAGAGAGGCATAACACTAACACCGGCTCCAAGATCACATAAAGCAGTTTAACATAATTTCTTTTAATGGAGCATGGTATAGTTGGTACACTGGGATCTCCAAGTTTCTTTGGTATTCCATCCTTAAAAGTATAATTAGCAAGCATGGTGGAAATTTCAGCTTCCGGTATTTTTCTTTTATTTGTAATAATATCTTTCATGTACTTAGCATAAGGATTGGTTTTGAGCATATCAGTTAATCGCATACACAAAAAGATAGGTCTAATCATTTCAGCAAAGCGCTCAAAATCCTCATCATCCTTTTTCTTGGATGGTTTGGGAGGAAAAGGCATGGGTTTCTGAACCCAAGGCTCTCTTTCTTTACCATGTTTCCTAGCAACAAAGTCTTTCTTATCATAACGTTGATTCTTTGATTGTGGGTTATCAAGATCAATAGCAGGTTTAATTTCTATATCATTATCATTACTAGGTTGAGCATCATTATGAACATTATCATTAACATTACCACTAGTTTCAGGTTCATTACCAGATTGTGTTTCAGCATCAGAAATAGAAAGATCATTTGGATTCTCAAGTGTTTCAACAATAGGGTCACTAGAAGCATGCAAAGTCCTATCATTTTTCTTTTTATTCTTTTTAGAAGGACTAGGTGCATCTATTTTATTTCTCTGAGAATCTTGCTCAATTCTCTTAGAGTGGCCTTCAGGATACAAAGGTTCCTAAGTCATTCTACCAGTTCTAGTAGCCACTCTAACAGCATTATCATTATCCTTACTATTCAATTCATTGAGCAAATCATTTTGAGCTTTAAGTACTTGTTCTACTTGAGTGGTAACCATAGAAGCATGTTTACTAATAAGTTTAAGTTCACTTTTGACATTAGCCATATAATCACCCAAGTGTTCAAGCATATTTTAATTGTATTTCAATTGTCTACCAAAATCAGCATTAAAATCTTCTTGCTTAGTGTCGGTGTCAAAACCGGCGGATCTCGGGTAGGGGGTCCCGAACTATGCGTCTAGGCCGGATGGTAACAGGAGGCAGGGAACACGATGTTTTACCCAGGTTCGGGCCCTCTTGATGGAGGTAAAAGCCTACGTCCTGCTTGATTAATATTGATGATATGGGTAGTACAAGAGTAGATCTACCACGAGATCAAGGAGGCTAAACCCTGGAAGCTAGCCTATGGTATGATTGTTGTATATGGAGTTGATTGCCTACAGACTACAACCCTCCGGTTTATATAGACACCGGATAGGGTTAGGGTTACATAGAGTCGGTTACAATGGTAGGAGATCTTGAATATCCGCATCGCCAAGCTTGCCTTCCACGCCAAGGAAACTCCCATCCGGACACGGGACGAAGTCTTCAATCTTGTATCTTCATAGTCCAGGAGTCCGGCTGAAGGTATAGTCCGGTTACCCGAACACCCCCTAATCCAGGACTCCCTTAGTAGCCCCTGAACCAGGCTTCAATGACGACGAGTCCGGCGCGCAAATTGTCTTCGGCATTGCAAGGCGGGTTCCTCCTCCATGTCCTTCATAGAAGATTGTAAACACCAAGAGTAGTGTCCGGCTCTGCAAAGTAAGCTTCCACATATTGCCATAGAGAGAATAATATTAACACAAATCAAATCTGCTGACGTATTCCGCAGTGCGTCATCACACTACAACCAAGTCCTTTACTCGAATCGTTTTCACTTTTCCACCTCAGCGTATTTTGCGAGGCGGTTTCCTTGGCACGTCTTGTCAAAGCAGAGATCGTGTACCCCCCTTTTACGGGATTCTCATCAATACGGATGTGGGTAACCCAATCGTGCCCGTTAGCATGTTTTCTTGATTAAAGGCGAGTCCCAAACGGTTATGGGGAGGGCTCCTGGTATTCAACCTCTTATAAAGAGACCATGGCCTTACTCCTTTTCTCCAATCCCAAAACAAGTTCGCCCGTCGCCTCGAGTTCCAACACCCTAGGCTCCAGATTCCGGGCGCCTCAGACCTTCGACAATGTCCGGTTCCGACCTTCAAGGCCGATGGATGCCCTCCTCTGTCACGGAGGAGGATGTGCTAAAGTTGAGAGAGGCTAAGTTCTTGACCGCCGAAATTTCGCACAGGTTGCCTGCTCAAAGGCAGGCTGTCCCCAGTCCCCAGCCCGGTGAGAGCGTAGTGTTCGTGTCTCACTTCCTTCGGGGGTTAGGCTTCCCGATGGATCCTTTTGTGAGGGGACTGCTGTTTTATTATGGGCTGGAATCCCACGACTTAGCTCCGGAGTCCATCCTCCATATCTCCTCGTTTATCGTTGTATGCGAAGTGTTCCTCCGTGTTACCCCTCACTTCGGATTATGGCTCAAGGCTTTCAAAGTGGAGCCGAAGATGATCAAGGGACGGCACGCAGAGTGCGGAGGCGCTGTTATAAGCAAAAATGCTGATGCTCCATGGCCTGAGGGCTCTTTTCAAGAGGAGCTAGGCTTGTGGCAACGAGAGTGGTTTTATATCACCACTCCCTGGAGCACTAAGTGGGTGGCACTTCCTGCCTTTCGCTCGGGTCCCCCACCATGGCTAGTGTCATGGGTTAACAGAGGGTTAGATTGGGGTTTGCCCAAAGATGTGCCCCTGTTACAGGGCCGAATTAAGGATCTCTTGGAAGGAGACCTCAGCTTGGTCAAGGTGACGCAGTTCATGCTGATTGGCCGAATATTGCCCGGCAAATGTCACCCCCTTCGCCTGTGGGAGTTTAATCCAGAGGGACTGCGAGCTCTCCAGAACTTTATGGGCGCAACGCCCGCGGAGATGTATAGACTGTTCTTGGGATCACAAGAGATGTGTCTGGATTTAACCGAGGACGCAGGCCTAAGCTGCAATCGCCCGGATACTCAAGTAAGCAACCTTGTGCCCGGACCTTCTATCTGTATAGTCATAAACTTGCCCCTAAAAGAGCCGTCCTTTTAAACAGGAGTGGATAGCGAAGGCAAAGCTGATCAGGTGTCCGGCTCCCCTTCCTGAAACCAGGCCGGATCCCGTGCTGGTCAGGATGCTGGAGATAATGCCTTTGGAGGGGGAGGACAAGGAAGCTATGGCCTCCTCGAAGGAGGCTGCTCCGAAGGGAGGAACCGACAATTCCTCTCCTAAGGGGAATAAGAGAGCCACCTCTGACGACCCGGAAACCATGGCCTCGAAGCGGGGGAGAAAATCCTCGTCAGAGGGTCCGACGCCGGGGAGTCCCTTGGCCGGACTACGCCCTCAAGGGGATCAGCTCTCCAGCGAGCCGTAAGTGGAGAAAGATTTTCCTTTTGAGGGATGAGGGAAATCCTTGATTTATATCTGAGAAGATTAACCAAACCTTTACCTTGTAGCTTGGACCTCATCCCTTCTCAGCAGAGCTCGTCTTCGGGGGATCTCCTTCCGGAGATGATGGAGAGCGGGACACCTCCCCCTGCCGTGCCGCCTAGCGAGGCGGGGCGACCCTGAGGTGTCGTCGCGGAGGGTTTCTCCGAATCCGGCAGGGGCGGAAGGTAGCTATGCGGCCCCCCGAGGTTCTCCGCGTCCGGCCTTCGAAAGAGGTCATGGGACGAGCCCGACACCGTCTGGTGCTCGGCCGGAGCAGCTAAAGATTCTGCTGGGGCGAGCTTCTATCTTAGAGGAGCACCGTGCATTGATGGGCACGGTGATTGAAAGGATTTCATCCGCAGAGAGCGGATTGTATGAGGCCGTCAAAAGTTTACTGACGGGTTTCGAGGTACATTAGATAATGTATACTTTTGTCAGTTGTGCATGAATAAGATGCGCCCTGTGTAGATAGTAGCCCCTAAGACTCTGCGCGTCGTCAAGAAATGACGGCACGCAGAGGATCATAATCCCAGGTCTAAGATGTCGCCTTTGAATGTAGGCGGTAGGGTGTCCGGAATCGAGCCGAACTGACGATTTTGCCGAACTAAAGCGGCAACTGGACGTGGCAGATGCCGACATCACGCTTGTCAATAAGCGGCTTGATGAGGCTCAAGGTATGTAATTCCTTGGGCGGCATCAGGTAAGAACAGTTTTATGCCTGTGTCTTACGATGTGTGTGCTTGACGCAGATGGTGCGGCCGCCATGGAGAGTCTTAGGGCAGAACTTGCCCGAGCTAAAGAACAAGCCAGCGAAAGTGATGCGGCCACCAAGAAAGCCCTTGAAGAGCTGAGAGCCGAACAGGCTGCTCAGTGCCGAAGCAAGGAAGAGATGGCCGAGATGGCCGAAAAGTTAAAAAGCGCTACAGACCGTTGCAGACTTCTTGAAAAAGAAGACCAGGCGAAACAGACCGACTTAGAGAAGGCCGTTGCCAATGCCAAGGATGCGCGCTCTGCGATGAGAGCTGCGAAGGAGGAGCTGCGTCAGGCCGAACAGATTACGGCTGGAAAGCCCTTTATGCTGCGAAGGAAATTTTGCGATCCGAAGTTTGCTCCGTTGGACCGGATGTGGAGTGTGGAGGATACCTATCTGGACTTGGCAGCGAGTGCTGCTGATGCGACCGAACACTTTCGAGATCAGAAAGATCGCGAAGTGGAAAAGCTTTTCTGGTCGCAGTTTCACAATCTAGAGTGTCCACTGGCAGTGGATGAAAGCACCAATGTCGGTGTCAAAACCGGCGGATCTCGGGTAGGGGGTCCCGAACTGTGCGTCTAGGCCGGATGGTAACAGGAGGCAGGGAACACGATGTTTTACCCAGGTTCGGGCCCTCTTGATGGAGGTAAAACCCTACGTCCTGCTTGATTAATATTGATGATATGGGTAGTACAAGAGTAGATCTACCACGAGATCAAGGAGGCTAAACCCTAGAAGCTAGCCTATGGTATGATTGTTGTATATGGAGTTGATTGCCTACGGACTACAACCCTCCGGTTTATATAGACACCGGATAGGGTTAGGGTTACATAGAGTCGGTTACAATGGTAGGAGATCTTGAATATCCGCATCACCAAGCTTGCCTTCCACGCCAAGTCCCATCCGGACACGGGACGAAGTCTTCAATCTTGTATCTTCATAGTCCAGGAGTCCGGCTGAAGGTATAGTCCGGTTACCCGAACACCCCCTAATCCAGGACTCCCTCACTTAGCCATAAATTTATCAAACTCATCTAAGCATGGGCTAGCAAATTTAGTAAATGGGATTTCAGCTTTATCATATCTATAGAGAGAATTTACCTTTACTACCTGTGTCGGGTTATCAAGACCATGAGTTTCTTCAATAGGTAATGGATTAAGATTATATGTTTCTTCAACAAGCGGTAAATTAAGACCATGTATTTCTTCAATAGGAGGTAAATTCTTAACATCTTTAGCTTTAATACCCTTTTCTTTTATAGATTTCTTTGCCTCTTGCATATCTTCAAGACTGAGAAATAGAATACCCCTCTTCTTCGGAGTTGGTTTAGGAATAGGCTGAGGAATTGGCTCCGGAGGTGTCCAATTATTTTCATTTGTCAACATATTATTCAATAGAATTCCAGCTTCATCCGGTGTTCTTTCCCTGAAAACAGAACCAGCACAACTATCCAGGTAATCTCTGGAGGCATCGGTTAGTCCATTATAAAAGATATCAAGTATTTCATTTTTCTTAAGAGGATGATCAGGCAAAGCATTAAGTAATTGGAGAAGCCTCCCCCAAGCTTGTGGGAGACTCTCTTCTTCAATTTGCACAAAATTATATATATCCCTTAAAGCAGCTTGTTTCTTATGAGCAGGGAAATATTTAGCAGAGAAGTAATAAATCATATCCTGGGGACTACGCACACAACCAGGATCAAGAGAATTAAACCATATCTTAGCATCACCCTTTAATGAGAACGGAAATATTTTAAGGATATAGAAGTAACGAGTTCTCTCATCTTTAGTGAACAGGGTAGCTATATCATTTAATTTAGTAAGATGTGCCACAACAGTTTCAGATTCATAGCCATGAAAAGGATCAGATTCAACCAAAGTAATTATATCAGGATCAACAGAGAATTCATAATCCTTATCAGTAACACAGATAGGTGAAGTAGCAAAAGCAGGGTCAGGTTTCATTCTAGCATTTAGAGATTGCTTACTCCATTTAGCTAATAACCTTTTGAGTTCATTTCTATTCTTGCAAGCTAAAATAGCGAAAGAAGCTTCTTGATCAAAAACATAACCCTTAGGAATAACAAGTGATTCTTCATCATCACTTTCATCAGTATCATCAGATTCAATATTTTCAATTTCTCTAGCCCTAGCAATTTGTTCATCAAGAAAATCACTAAGTGGCACAGTAGTATCAGGCATAGAAGTAGTTTCATCATAAGTATCATGCATAGCAGAAGTGGCATCATCAATAACATGCGACATATCAGAACGAATAGCAGAAGCAGGTGTAGGTGTCGCAAACTTACTCATAACAGAAGGTGAATCAAGTGCAGAGCTAGACGGCAATTCCTTACCTCCCCTCGTAGTTGAGGGATAGATCTTGGTTTTTGGATCTCTCAAGTTCTTCAGAATGATAAGCAGATATATATCCCAAGTGACTCAAAGAATAGAGCTATGCTCCCTGGCAACGACGCCAAAAAATGGTCTTGATAACCCACAAGTATAGGGGATCGCAACAGTTTTCGAGGGTAAAGTATTTAACCCAAATTTATTGATTCGACACAAGGGGAGCCAAAGAATACTCTCAAGTATTAGCAGCTGAGTTGTCAATTCAACCACACCTGGAAACTTAATATCTACAGCAAAGTGTTTAGTAGCAAAGTAATATGATAGTAGTGATAACGGTAGCAAAAGGTAAGAGTAGTAAAAGCAATGTTTTTGGTATTTTTTAGTGATGATAGCAATAGCAACGGGAAAGTAAATAAGCCAAGAACAATATACAAAAAGCTCGTAGGAAATGGATCAGTGATGGAGAATTATGCCGGATGTGGTTCATCATGTAACAGTCATAACCTAGGGTGACACAGAACTAGCTCCAGTTCATTGATATAATGTAGGCATGTATTCCGAATATAGTCATACGTGCTTATAGAAAAGAACTTGCATGACATCTTTTGTCCTACCCTCCCGTGGCAGCGGGGTCCTTACAGAAACTAAGGGATATTGAGGCCTCCTTTTAATAGAGTACCCGAACAAAGCATTAACACATAGTGAATACATGAACTCCTCAAACTACGGTCATCACCGGTAAGTATCCCGATTATTGTCACTTCAGGGTTAACGGATCATAACACATAATAGGTGACTATAGACTTTCAAGATAGAATCAAGAACACTCATATATTGATGAAAACATAATAGGTTCAGATCTGAAATCATGGCACTCGGGCCCTAGTGACAAGCATTAAGCATAGCAAAGTCATAGCAACATTAATCTCAGAATATAGTGGACACTAGGGATCAAACCCTAACAAAACTAACTCGAGTACATGATAGATCCCATCCAACCCATCACCATCCAGCAAGCCTACGATGGAATTACTCACGCACGGCGGTGAGCATCATGAAATTGGTGATGGAGGATGGTTGATGATGACGATGGCGATGGATTCCCCTCTCTGAAGCCCCGAACGGATTCCAGATCAGCCCTCCTGAGAGGTTTTAGGGCTTGGCGGCGGCTCCATATCGTAAAACGCGATGATTTCTTCTCTCTAATTTTTTCTCCCTGAAACACAATATATGGAGGTGGAGTTGGAGTCGGAGAGGCAACAGGGGGCCCACGAGGTAGGGGCGCACCCTAGGGGGGCAGGCGCGCCCCCACCCTCGTGGAGAGGTGGTGGCCCCCTGGCCTTCATCTTTTGCAGGTATTTTTCTTATTTTCTGAAAAGTGGCTCCGTTAAGTTTCAGGTCATTCCGAGAACGTTTGCTCCTGCACATAAATAACACCATGGTAATTCTGCTGAAAACAGCGTCAGTTCGGGTTAGTTCCATTCAAATCATGCAAGTTAGAGTCCAAAACAAGGACAAAAGTGTTTGGAAAAGTAGATACATTGGAGACGTATCACACCGCCCGAAGCGAAAAGGCATGTGGGCCCGCTTTGTCGGCGACAGACAGGCCTTTTCTCGCCGTTTTCCCCCTTTCCCTCCATTTCCTCATTGCTTTCCCCCTTCTGCCCCGCCACTCCCACCATTCTCCTCCCGCCCCCCGCCATCCGGCCCCATGCCGCCGAAGAAGTATTAGGCCCTTTGATCCACTACCACTACCGATTCCACCCATCTGAAGCAGAGGAAGCCGGTGGCGAAACCACTGAGCGTGTCCAACACCGAGTGGAGGGCGGAGGTTCAACGTCGGGAGGCTGTCACCACCGACCGTCGTAATAGGCTCAACACTAAGAAGGCCAAGGACGCGCCGCGCCGGCGGCAGCGGCGACGGCAAAGCAGGCAGAGGCGTCTCGCGTGGGGATGATGAATCTGCCCGGCCACTGCTCGCAAGCTACATGGAGACAATAGAGCGTCGCGTCACCAACCAACTTCTCGCCGTCGCTGCCCTGGGGTACGCACTCTCGCCCGGCTACTATTGGAGATATGCCCTAGAGGCAATCATGTATGATGATATTTCCTATGTTTATATGAATAATGATAGTCCTTGGACATTATCAATGATGTGTATCAGCCAGTATGTGACTTGTTTGTGGGACTATGCATTGTATGATGACTGTCCTAAAAGGTCCCTAGTCGAAAGGGCTGTGTGGACGCGCAACCAACTAGACTAGCATATGACACGGTAGATCGCTTGGTCTCACTAGCCATGGAGCATTGGATGCTAACCGGATAATATGGACTTGGAAGGATCTGGTCGGATTCGACGTAGTCAGATCCGAGTCGAGATAAAGTCCAAGTCGGACAGACCCAACTATGAGACGCAGCGATATGTCATCTATGAGTCTCTAGTACAACATACATTCTATGTTCTAAGACCTGAGCTGGTGTATGTACTCGGGATGGTAACGGACTTGCTTTGGGCCAACCAAACACTACTCCGTGACTGGGTAGTTACAAAGGTAGGTTTCAGGCTTGTCCAGACCCATGTTGCGAGACATGGTCGAGCAAGATGGGATTTGCCCCTCCGATCAGGAGAGATATACTCTGGGCCCCTCGTGTGAACCGACCAGGATAAGCATGGCCATGCGACAAGGATTATGAGATAATCCGGTTTGTGGTTGGCATCACTGGAACGAGACAGAGGTCGGGCTAGCACAAGGATGACAAACTCGCCTTGAGCCTGACAACATATATCGTGTGGCAAAAGGAATGGAAGTATGATGTACAGGTTCGCCTAACCAGCTTCATAGTCTGTTTGGTGTTCGGCATGCCTTCCTAGAGGCCGCTACCAACTGTGTAGTTCGGAGGTGATCCGAACTGCGACCAAGCCTGCTTGAACCGAAGGGGTCACGTGCTTAAGGGAAGGAACCTACAAGGTCGGATCCAAGGACACTGGTCGGATGTGATGCAAGCTGTATTTGGATTGTGGCCGAGTAAACTTATGGGCTTTAGGGTCCGTGCGAGGCCCAAGTATTGAGCCCGCGATGGACGCCTATATAAAGTGGGGTGCGGCACACTCATGCGGTTGATCGCTTCGGTGCTGTCACTAGGGTTTGCATGTGTTGCGAATAGACACCTAATATAGCTCATTGAACTAATATCTATTCAAATAAAATATTTCAGAAAGTTCATTGATTGGCATGGCATGGATTAGAGATGTGGACCCCTCAAAATGCTAAGGACACATATGAAGGAAATATGCCCTAGAGGCAATAATAAAGTTATTATTTATTTCCTTATATCATGATAAATGTTTATTATTCATGCTAGAATTGTATTAACCGGAAACATAATACATGTGTGAATACATAGACAAACAGATTGTCACTAGTATGCCTCTACTTGACTAGCTCGTTGATCAAAGATGGTTATGTTTCCTAACCATAGACATGAGTTGTCATTTTATTAACGGGGTCACATCATTAGGAGAATGATGTGGTTGACATGACCCATTCCGTTAGCTTAGCACCCAATCATTTAGTATGTTGCTATTGCTTTCTTCATAACTTATACATGTTCCTATGACTATGAGATTATGCAACTCCCGTTTACCAGAGGAACACTTTGTGTGCTACCAAACGTCACAATGTAACTGAGTGATTATAAAGGTGCTCTACATGTGTCTCCGAAGGTACTTGTTGGGTTGGCGTATTTCGAGATTAGAATTTGTCACAGCGATTGTCAGAGAGGTATCTCTGGGCCCTCTCGGTAATGCACATCACTTAAGCCTTGCAAGCATTGCAACTAATTAGTTAGTTGCGGGATGATGTATTACAGAACGAGTAAAGAGACTTGCCGGTAACGAGATTGAACTAGGTATTGAGATACCGACGATCGAATCTCAGGCAAGTAACATACCGATGACAAAGGGAACAACGTATGTTGTTATGCGGTTTGACCGATAAAGATCTTCGTAGAATATGTAGGAGCCAATATGAGTACCCAGGTTCCGCTATTGGCTATTGACCGGAGACGTGTCTCGGTCATGTCTACATAGTTCTTGAACCCGTAGGGTCCGCACGCTTAACGTTACGATGACAGTTATATTATGAGTTTATATGTTTTGATGTACCGAAGGTTGTTCGGAGTCCCGGATGTGATCACGGACATGACAAGGAGTCTCGAAATGGTCGAGACATGAAGATTGATATATTGGAAGCCTATGTTTGGATATCGGAAGTGTTCCGGGTGAAATCAGGATTTTACCGAAGTACCGGAAGGTTACCGGAACCCCCCCCCCCAGGGGGACTTAATGGGCCTTAGGTGGCCTAGGTGGAAGAGAGGAGAGGCGGCTAGGGCTGGGCCGCGCGCCCCTCCCCCCAGTCCGAATAGGACAAGGAGAGGGGGGCGCCCCCCCCCTCCTTCTTCTCCTCCACTCTTTCCCCTCCCAAGTCCTAGTCCAACTAGGAAAAGGGGGGAGTCCTACTCCCGGTGGGAGTAGGACTCCTCCTGGCGCACCTCCTCCCTGGCCGGCCGCACCCCCCTTGCTCCTTTATATACGGGGGCAGGGGGCACCCCATACACACAACAATTGATCAAGTTGATCTTTTAGCCGTGTGCGGTGCCCCCTCCACCATAGTCCACCTCGATAATACTGTAGCAGTGCTTAGGTGAAGCCCTGCGTCAGTAGAACATCAACATCGTCACCAAGCCGTCCTGCTGACGAAACTCTCCCTCAACACTTGGCTGGATCGGAGTTTGAGGGACGTCATCGGGCTGAACGTGTGCTGAACTCGGAGGTGTCGTGCGTTCGGTACTTGATCGGTCGGATCGAGAAGACGTACGACTACATCAACCGCGTTGTGCTAACGCTTCCACTTTCGGTCTACGAGGGTACATGGACAATACTCTCCCCTCTCGTTGTTGTGCATCACCATGATCTTGCGTGTGCGTAGGAATTTTTTTGAAATTACTATGTTCCCCATCAGTGGAATCTGAGCCAGGTTTTATGCGTAGATGTCATATGCACGACTAGAACACAAGTGAGTTGTGGGCGATATAAGTCATACTGCTTACCAGCATGTCATACTTTGGTTCGGCGGTATTGTTGGATGAAGCGGCCCGGACCGACATTACGCGTACGCTTACGCTAGACTGGTTCTACCGACGTGCTTTGCCTTTCCCCCTCATGCTAGTCATGTCTTTCTTATATTTGAGATAAAGTATGTTGTCATGGATCCTCTAACTTGTTGAGCTTGCCTTTCCCCCTCATGCTAGCCAAATTCTCAGCACCAAGTAGAAATACTACTTGTGCTTCCAAATATCCTTAAACCAGTTTTGCCATGAGAGTCCACCATATCTACCTATGGATTGAGTAAGATCCTTCAAGTAAGTTGTCATCGGTGCAAAGCAATAAAAATTGCTCTAAATATGTATGATTGATTGGTGTGGGAGAAATAAGCTTTATACGATCTTGTGATGTGAAAGTAATAAACGCGACGGACTGCATAATAAAGGTTCATATCACAAGGGGCAATATAAAGTGACATTCTTTCGCATTGAAATTTTATGCATTCAACCATAAAAGCGCATGGCAACCTCTGCTTCCCTCTACGAAGGGCCTGTCCTTTATAATTATCTTCTACCTTATGCAAGAGTCATGGTGATCTTCACCTTTTCTTTTTCATGTCATCCTTTGGCAAGCTCAGCATGTTGGAAAGAACATGATATATATATCTAATTGGATGTAGGGGAGCATGAACCATTATTGTTGACATTACCCTTGAGGTAAAAGGTTGTGGGGCAAAACTATAAGCCCCTATCTTTCTCTGTGTCCGATTAAAACTCCGTAACCACAAGTATCGCGTGAGTGTTAGCAATTATGGAGGACTAAATGATAGTTGAGTATGTGGACCTGCTTTTTAGCTCTGACATAGACTCTTTCTGATGTTATGATAAATTGCAATTGCTTCAATGATTGAGATTATAGTTTGTCGGAGCCCAATAAGGTTTATGATTTATACTTTTGCATTGTGAATAGATCATCACTTGAACATAAGTAATCATATGACAAAATCTATATATGTTGTTGTTATGAGAATAATCATGATGCCTTCATGTCCGTATTTTATTTTTATCGACGCCTCTACCTCTAAACATGAGGACATATTTATTGTTATCGGCTTTTCGCTTGAGGACAAGCGAGGTCTAAGCTTGGGGGAGTTGATACGTCCATTTTGCATCATGCTTTTATATCGATATTTATCGCATTATGGACTGTTATTTCACTTTATGTCACAATACTTATAGCTATTTTCTCTTATTTTACAAGGTTTACATAAAGAGGGAGAATGCCGGCAGCTGGAATTCTGGTCTAGAAAAGGAGCAAATATTAGAGACCTATTCTGCGCAACTCCAAAAGTCCTGAAACTCCACGGAACGTCTTAAAAGAAATAAAGAAAAATCCACACCAAAGATGAAGGCAAGGGGGCCCACACCCTTCTCATGAGGGTGGGGGGCGCCCCCCCCTAGGGCGCGCCCCCTGGTGGCTCTCCGATGCCCATCTTCTCCTATATGAGGTCTTTCGATGAGAAAAAAATAAGGAGGAACTTTTTGGGACGAGACTCAGCCGCCACGAGGCAGAACCTTGGCGGATCCAATCTAGAGCTCCGGCAGAGCTGTTCTGCCGGGGATACTTCCCTTCGAGAGGGGGAAATCATCACCATCGTCATCACCAACGCTCCTCTCATCGGGAGAGGGCAATCTCCATCAACATCTTCACCAGCACCATCTCATCTCCAAACTCTAGTTCATCTCTTGTATCCAATTCTTGTCTCAAAGTCCGGGGTTGGTGCTAGTAGGTTGCTAGTAGTGTTGATTACTCCTTGTAGTTGATGCTAGTTGGTTTATTTGGTGGAAGATCATATGTTCAGATCCTATATGCATATTATTACCCCTCTGATTATGAACATGAATATGCTTTGTGAGTAATTACGTTCGTTCCTGAGGACAAGGGAGAAGTCTTGCTATGAGTAGTCATGTGAATTTGGTATTCCTTTGATATTTTGATAAGATGTATGTTGTCTAGCCTCTAGTGGTGTTATGTGAACGTCGACTACATAACACTTCACCATTATTTGGGCCTAGAGGAAGGCATTGGGAAGTAATAAGTAGATGATGGGTTGCTAGAGTGACATAAGCTTAAACCCTTGTTTATGCGTTGCTTCGTAAGGGGCTGATTTGGATCCATCTGGTTCATCCTATGGTTAGGTTTACCTTAATACTTTTGTTGTAGTTGCGGATGCTTGCAATAGAGGTTAATCATAAGTGGGATTCTTGTTCAAGTAAGAGCACCACCCAAGCACCGGTCCACCCACATATCAAATTATCAAAGTATCAAACACGAATCATATGAACGTGATGAAAACTAGCTTGACGATATTCCCATGTGTCCTTGGGAGCGCTTTTCCTATTATAAGAGTTTGTTCCGGCTTGTCCTTTGCTACAAAAGGATTGGGACACCTTGCTACACTTTATTTACTTTTGTTACTTGTTGCTTGTTACAACCTATATTATCACAAAACTATCTGTTACCACTTATTTTAGTACTTGCAGAGAATACCTTGCTGAAAATCGCTTATCATTTCCTTCTGCTCCTCGTTGGGTTCGACACTCTTACTTATCAAAAGGACTACGATAGATCCCCTATACTTGTGGGTCATCAAGACTCTTTTATGGCGCCGTTGCCGGGGCGTGTAGCGCCTTTGGTAGGTGGAATTTGGTAAGGAAAAATTTATATAGTGTGCTGAAATTTACTGTCACTTGTTACTATGGAAAGTAATTCTCTGAGGGGCTTGTTCGGGGTATCTTCACCCCGTCCAGTAGAGCAAAGAGTTGCTCCTCAACCTACTGAACCTATTGAAAATGAAACTCCTTTTGAATTTCCTTCGGGTATGATGGAAAAACTACTAGCTAACCCTTTTACAGGAGATGGAACAAAGCATCCTGATGAGCACTTAATATATGTGGATGAAGTTTGTGGATTATTTAAGCTTGCAGGTATACCCGATGATGTTGCTAAGAAGAAGGTCTTCCCTTTATCTTTGAAGGGAGACGCCTTGATATGGTATAGGCTATGTGATGATATGAGATCATGGGACTATAAAAGATTGAAGCTAGAATTTCATCAAAAGTATTACCCTATGCATCTTGTTCATCGTGATCGCAATTATATATATAATTTCTGGCCTCGCGAAGGAGGAAGCATCACTCAAGCTTGGGGGAGTCTTAAATCAATGTTATATTCATGCCCCAATCATGAGCTCTCAAGAGAAATAGTTATGCAAAGTTTTTATGCTCGACTTTCTGAAAACAATCGCACATGCTTGATACTTCTTGTGCTGGCTCTTTTATGATGAAGACTATTGAATTCAGATGGAATTTATTGGATAGAATTAAACGCAACTCTGAAGATTGGGACCTCGACGAAGGTAAGGAGTCGGGTATGACACCTAAGTTTGATTGTGTTAAATCTTTTATGGATACTGATATTTTCCGTAAGTTTAGCACTAAATATGGACTTGACTCTGAGATAGTAGCTTCTTTCTGTGAATCTTTTGCTACTTATGTTGATCTCCCTAAGGAGAAGTGGTTTAAATATCGTCCTCCCATAGAAGTAAAAGTAGATGCACCTATTAAAGTTGAAGAAAGGACTGTCACTTATAATGATCCTATTGTTCCTACTTCTTACATTGAGAAACCACCTTTCCCTGTTAGAATAAAGGATCATGCTAAAGCTTCAACTGTTGTTAGTAAAAGCAATATTAGAACTTATACACATCCTGAGCAAGTTAAAGTAGAACCTAATATTGCTATTGTTAAAGATCTCTTGTCTGATAATATTGATGGGCATGTTATTCAGTTCGAAGGTGAAACTGCTAGAATTGCTAAACCTTGTGATAAGGATAAACATAGACCTGTGGTAGGCGTGCCGGTTATTTCTGTGAAAATAGGAGATCATTGTTATCATGGCTTATGTGATATGGGTGCTAGTGCTAGTGTTATACCGCATACTTTATACGAAGAAATTAAGAATGAAATTGCACCTATTGAGTTAGAAGATATTGATGTCACTATTAAACTTGCTAATAGAGATACTATTGCACAAATTGGAATTGTTAGAGATGTTGAAGTCTTGTGTGGGAAAACTAAATATCTTGCTGATTTTCTTGTTCTTACTTCTCCACAAGATAGCTTTTTTCCAATTATATTTGGTAGACCCTTCTTAAATACTGTCAATGCTACCATAGACTGCAAAAAGAACGTTGTTACTGTTGGCTTGGATGATATGGTTCATGAGTTTAATTTCTCTAAATTTAGTAAACAACATCGTGAGGAAGAATTACCTAGTAAGGATGAAATTATTGGTCTTGCTTCTATTGCCGTACCTCCTAGTGATCCTTTAGAACATTATTTGCTAGACCATGGAAATGATATGTTCATGAATGAAAGAAGGGAAATAGATGAAGTATTCTTTAAACAGGAACCTATTCTGCATCACAACTTGCCTATTGAAATTTTAGGAGATCCCCCTCCACCCAAGGGTGATCCCATGTTTGAGCTTAAACCTTTGCCTGATAATCTTAAATATGCTTATCTTGATGAAAAGAAGATATATCATGTTATTATTAGTGCTAACCTTTCAGAGCATGAAGAAGAAAGATTATTGAAAACTCTGAAGAAGCACCGTGCTGCTATTGGATATACTCTTGATGATCTTAAGGGAATTAGTCCCACTCTATGTCAACATAAAATAAATTTGGAAGCAGATGCCAAACTAGTTCGTGATACTCAACGACGTCTGAATCCTAAAATGAAAGAAGTGGTAAGAAAAGAAATACTAAAGCTTCTGGAGGCAGGTATAATCTATCCCGTTGCTGATAGTGAGTGGGTAAGTCCTGTCCATTGTGTCCCTAAGAAGGGAGGTATTACTGTTGTTCCTAATGATAAAGATGAATTGATTCCACAAAGAATTATCACAGGTTATAGGATGGTAATCGATTTCCGCAAATTAAATAAAGCTACTAAGAAAGATCATTACCCCTTACCTTTTATTGATCAAATTCTAGAAAGATTGTGCAAACATACACACTATTGCTTTCTAGATGGTTATTCTGGTTTCTCTCCAATACCTGTGTCAGCTAGAGATCAATCAAAGACTACTTTTACATGTGTAACATCCCAAAATTCTAAATTTTGGAATGTTATAATAAATAGATAGATTTGATTGATTGTTTGATTGATTGTGTGAAATTGAGTGAAATTTGAAACCTTTTTGAAAGTTAAATGAGAGGGAATAAAAGGACTTTCCCAAACTTTCATTTTGCATTCGTGATCTCCGTGAATTCAAATTCTTTTCACCACGAAACCCTGGAGAGAAGATGACATGACTTCTTCCATTTATTTAAATGACAAGGGGTGTTGAAAATATTTGAATTTCATTTGAAAATATTTTCAATTATGAAACTTTATGCAACTCAATGATTTTCACGAGAGAAGATAAAATGACTTCTTCAAACATATGAAATATGAGTTGGGAGTTTAAAAGGATCAAAATTTAAAATCCTTTTGAAATTATTTTCAATTTGGAGTTATTTGGGTTTTATTCAAATTATTTTTCTCCAAAAACAAAATACATGGAAAATAGGGTAACATGATTCTCTAAAATAGAAAATTGGAGAGAAATAAATTTGAATTCATTTTGGTATTTTAAAATGATTTTTAGCGGATTTTATTAGAGCAGGAGCACTGTTTGAATTATTTGAATTTTTTAGAATTTATTTGGCGTTAGTAAAATGTTCATGTCATAGGAAATATTTTTCTGAAAATTTCGATATATTATATGCCTATATAATATTTTCATTTCTATTTGTTTTTATTTATTTTGTTTTTCTGAAAAAAAAAGATCTTTAAAAAAAACCTTCCTCCGCCGAGTGGGCCAGGCCAAAGCCCAGCCCAGCTGCTTCACACGCGCCCGAGGCCCCGTCGAGACGGCCACCCGACCCGTGCCCCTTTCCCCGCTGCCACCGACGGGTGGACCCCGCTTGTCATCCCCCTCCTCTGTCTCCTTCTTTCGTGTTCATTATGGACAGAGAGCCCCGATCCCAAATCTCTCCCGATTCAATCCGTTTGTTGCCCCTTGCGCAAGCCCCACCCCCTATAAATACTTCCCACCTCCTCCTCGTCCGATTTTCGTGAAAACCTCGATGTACCGTGCCCTAGGGAGTCCTCCCGATCTCGCCGGAGTTCGCAAAACTTCACCAAGCTCCGCCGCCTTGCCGCGCCTCCACCCTCCCCTTCCGATCACCTCCGCCACCACCATCACGTCTGTGTTGCCGCGCCGCACCTCCTCGTGCTCTCGTACGAGACGAAGGACCACCGGAGCCACCGCCTCGTCACCGTCGTCCATGACCGAAGCTACCTCGCTGGAGCCACGGTACGCCTGAACTCCACCAGCGTCGCCTCCTGCCCGACCCCGTCATCCAGCGCCGCCTGACCCCACACCAGAGCCGCCGCCCCTCGCCTCGCGACCCGCCGCCCCTCCCTGCCTTCGCCTGCCTTGCCGGAATCGTCGCCTAAGCCGGCGACCATGCCCTCTGTAAGCGCCTCCCTCGTTCGTTTCTTTTTACCTCTATCATTGTAGTGTTAGGTTTATTAGAACAGATCGGTTTAGTTTTTCTTAGGGTTTAGTTAAACCGAACCGCCCCGGTTCGCTAGTTTTTTTTCGTTTCTGGTTTATTATTTAATTTAGTTTGTTTACTGAGCGTTCATCAGATTAGGTTCGGTAATGAACGGTTTTCGTCGGTTTTGTTTCTGTAGCGAACGTTCGTTAGATAGGTTTTTCTTTTTCTGTTTAATTTCGGCCAGGGACCCGTAGGTAATTAGTTTCTTCACAGTTTAGTCCCTGGTTTTCAATATATCACTACTTTTTGCTCGTCTGTCCAAATTCGATGAAACCAACGCCCACTTCTTCATTACGATCCCCACTATCCAGTAATCCAGCTAAAACATGTTTTTTGAAAATTTTAAAATTTGAATTAGATCAGATTTGAATTCAAACTTCGTTTGATCATAACTTGAGTTTCGTAGCTCCGTTTGAGTTGATTCTTTTTGCAAATCGAAGCTCTTGACCTAAACATTCTAATAAGGCAAAATTCACATAATTTTGGTACTGTTAGAAATTGATTTATGTTGCAAGGGTTATTGGCTTGGTTTTGATGTTTTCCGAATCGTTTTCTTCGATCTTTCTAATCTTTTGAGTGATTTCTTATGTGTGGTTACTATTGCTTGCCTACGATAGATTGACCGGAGTGTGACGAGTAGATCTATCAAGAGTTTTGAGTGTGAATCATCTTCATCAACATTGCAGGCAAGTTCACACTTTGATCATACCTCCTACTACCCAGTTTTATTGCATTAGATCAATCCTCAAACATTGCATGATTAGGATCTAATTAAATTGTGGGATGGGAAGTAGTTGAGGTAGTACCTATTACCTGTTATGTTATCAAACCTTCGGGAGTTACTTCTACATTTGCCTATTATGCCATGCTATGCTAGTAGACGTGGATTGGGTGAGTGATATCCATGACAGATGTGAGTTTGTTAATTAATGGTTTATCTAAGGTGGCAACTTAAACACACATCTGGGTGGATTGAGGTACCTGGGTATTCCAGGATTGCCTATCTAGGCACCTGGGTAGACCAGGATTGTCTATTTTTCTTTATGGACCGCCACCCAGGCCCAAAGGGATCATGAGATTTTTCATACTAGAAACTTCCGTGTGCAGCCACAAGCTATTATGGGCTCTAGCATAGTTGATTAAGTCGTACGAACTCTTACAGGGTAGACTAGCAGATGTTGGGGAAAGTAGGTGTAACGGTCTATCCATCGTAAGGTGCTGGCGCTTCTGAAAGACTATGTCTCGGTCATCCGTCTTCTCAAACACCATGTAGTGCGAGAAACCAAACGGAGGCGATCGAGTCTTGTGGGGAAAAGTGCGCAAACCTCTGCAGAGTGTATAAACTAATCATGGTTAGCCGTGTCCCCGGTTATGGACAACTTGAGTATCTAGTACCTGGATTATCACGTGAATCTCATCACGTTACTTTAAATGAATATTGTTGGGTTTTAATGATGATATTTAATTGGGATTGAGAATGTTGTCAACCATTCTCAATGTTTAACAACCACCATGATAGTTGCATCAAATTTATTCCTTTGCAGTAGGGTAAAATTGGCTTTTCGCAAAAACATATAACCATAGAGCTTTTCCACCAGCCATATATGCATGTAGTGATAGACCTTGTTCATCATTCTCTATGGTGTGAATTTGCCAGTACATTCAATATACTGACCCTTTGTGGCTGCAATGTCTCGTGTTGCAGGAATCTTACGACGAGTAAGTGATACGTTAGGGTTACTATTTCTACACTCAACTTTGCCGTTGGTGTTGATGGGAATCCACAACCTTGTTACTTCCGCTATTTGGATTGAGGTAATAGTATTTACGTTACTTTTACATGTGATTTACCTTTGTTATAAATCCTCGAGTACTGTGTGTGTCAGCATACCGATCCAGGGATGACACTTAAGCACAGAGACTTGATCCATTCGGGTTGGGTTGCTACAACATGCCCTTTTGGTACTTTTGCTTATAGACGTATGCCTTTTGGTTTTATGTAATGCACCTGCTACATTTCAAAGATGCATGATGGCTATATTCTCTGACTTTTGTGAAAAGATTTTTGAGGTTTTCATGGACGACTTTTCCGTCTATGTTTCCTCTTTTGATGATTGCTTGAGCAATCTTGATCGAGTTTTGCAGAGATGTGAAGAAACTAATCTTGTCTTGAATTGGGAAAAGTGCCACTTTATGGTTAATGAAGGTATTGTCTTGGGGCACAAAGTTTCTGAAAGAGGTATTGAAGTTGATAAAGCCAAGGTTGATGCTATTGAAAAGATGCCATGTCCCAAGGACATCAAAGGTATAAGAAGTTTCCTTGGTCACGCTGGATTTTATAGGAGGTTCATTAAGGACTTCTCAAAAATTCCTCGGCCTCTAACTAATTTATTGCAAAAAGATATACCATTTGTCTTTGATGATGATTGTGTAGAAGCATTTGAAATACTTAAGAAAGCATTAGTCTCTGCACCTGTTGTTCAGCCACCCGATTGGAACCTACCCTTTGAAATTATGTGTGATTCTAGTGATTATGCTGTAGGTGTTGTTCTAGGGCAAAGAGTTGATAAGAAATTAAATGTTATTCATTATGCTAGTAAGACTCTAGACAATGCTCAAAGAAATTATGCTACTACTGAAAAAGAACTCTTAGCAGTCGTATTTGCCTGTGATAAGTTCAGATCTTATATTGTTGATTCTAAAGTAACTATTCAAACTGATCATGCTGCTATTAAATATCTTATGGAAAAGAAAGATGCTAAACCTAGACTTATTAGATGGGTTCTCTTGCTACAAGAATTTGATTTGCATATTGTTGATAGAAAGGGAGCTGAGAACCCCGTTGCAGACAACCTGTCTAGGTTAGAAAATATTCTTGATGACCCACTACCTATTAATGATAACTTTCCTGATGAACAATTAAATGTTATAAGTACTTCTCATAGTACTCCATGGTATGCTGATTATGCTAATTATATTGTTGCTAAGTTTATACCACCTAGCTTCACATACCAACAAAAGAAAAGGTTTTTCTATGATTTAAGACATTACTTTTGGGATGACCCACATCTTTATAAAGAAGGGGTAGATGGTGTTATTAGACGTTGTGTACCTGAGCATGAACAGGAACAGATCCTACGCAAGTGTCATTCCGAGCCTTATGGAGGACACCACGCTGGAGATAGAACTACACATAAGGTATTGCAATCTGGTTTTTATTGGCCTACTCTCTTCAAGGACGCCCATAAGTTTGTCTTGTCTTGTGATGAATGTCAAAGAATTGGTAATATTAGTAGATATCAAGAAATGCCTATGAATTATTCTCTTGTAATTGAACCATTTGATGTTTGGGGCTTTGATTATATGGGACCTTTTCCTGCCTCTAATGGATACACACATATTCTAGTTGCTGTTGATTACGTTACTAAGTGGGTAGAAGCTATTCCAACTAGTAGTGATGATCATAACACTTCTATTAAAATGCTTAAGGAAGTTATTTTTCCGAGGTTTGGAGTCCCTAGATATTTAATGACTGATGGTGGTTCACACTTTATTCATGGTGCTTTCCGTAAAATGCTTGCTAAATATGATGTTAATCATAGAATTGCATCTCCTTATCACCCTCAGTCTAGTGGTCAAGTAGAGTTGAGCAATAGGGAGCTCAAATTAATTTTGCAAAAGACTGTTAATAGGTCTAGAAAGAATTGGTCTAAGAAACTTGATGATGCATTATGGGCTTATAGAACTGCATACAAAAATCCTATGGGTATGTCTCCGTATAAAATGGTCTATGGAAAAGCATGTCACTTACCTCTCGAACTAGAACATAAGGCATATTGGGCTATTAAAGAGCTTAACTATGATTTTAAACTTGCCGGTGAAAAGAGGTTATTTGATATTAGCTCACTTGATGAATGGAGAACCCAAGCTTATGAAAATGCCAAGTTGTTTAAAGAAAAAGTTAAAAGATGGCATGACAAAAGGATACAAAAGCGTGAGTTTAATGTAGGTGATTATGTATTGCTATACAACTCTCGTTTAAGATTTTTTGTAGGAAAACTTCTCTCTAAATGGGAAGGCCCTTATGTTATCGAAGAGGTCTATCGTTCCGGTGCCATAAAAATCAACAACTTCGAGGGCACAAATCCGAAGGTGGTAAACGGTCAAAGAATCAAACATTATATCTCAGGTAACCCCATAAATGTTGAAACCAATATTATTGAAACCGTAACCCCGGAGGAATACATAAGGGACACTTTCCGGAACGTTTTAGACTCCGAAAAGGAATAGGTATGTGATACGGTAAGTAAACCGACTCCAAAACAATTTTTAAGGCAATATTTCTCTGTTTTGGAATATTTAGAAAAATAGAGAAATAAGTAGCAGTCCGGGAAGGACACGAGGGTGGTGGGCGCGCCCTACCCCCCTGGGCACGCCCCCCCACCTCGTGAGCACCTCGAGTGCTTTCCGGACTCCGTTTTCTTGCACATTACGTATTTTGGTCGGTAAAAATTCATTATATAATCTCCCGGGGGTTCTGACTCCCGTATCACGCAAACCTCCTCTGTTTTTGTTTAGAGCTGTTTTTCTGACAGATCTAGGTTATCATGACGGCCCCAAGCGCCTTCAAGGACAAGTTCTTCTAGAAGGTCATCAACCCTTACCTCGCGGAGGTGCTGGGACACCCTCAAACCATTGAGTTGCATGATGGGTTGCTGCACATCCGTGATGAAGAGGGACCAAAGGGGACCGGAAGCATAGAGATGAGGCTCGAAGCATTGGAGCAACAAGTTTTCAAGTGCCAGGGGATGGTGGAGTATGGAATCAACGCCACCAACACGATGCTCGCAGAGTTCACTAACAATTACAAGCCGGATGCCAAGAACACCGAGGAAGCCATCTTCAAGCTATATGAGAAGATCGAGCACCTCCAAGCCCAAGTCTATGACCTTCAAAACCAAAACTGTGAGTATGAATATAGATTCAAAAGAATGAGTTTGGCTACAGATTTGAGGATTCCGGAGACTCGATCATCTTTCTATGATGGTGAACCTATGCCTTGGAAGATGGATGACAAGCCCACATAATCAACAACACCTCCGCCGTCTCCTCCAACAAAGAAGAATTGAGTATCTGGGTATGGGCACTCCCCTTGGCAACTGTCAAGCTTGGGGGAGGTGCCCCAGTATCGTATCACAATCACAACTCCTATCTTTACCCTTTTTCTTAGTTCGATCCTATTAGTAGTATCTTGATCCAGTAGAATAAAGTTTATGGCATGATCTAGTTTTGAGTTTTGCTTTATGATCTCTCTATGTAATTGAGCCTGTGAGCTATATATACTAAATATTAGTGTCTAGTCAAGGGCTTGATTATTTTGCCATGATCTTGGGTGAATAAAAGAAAAGAGAAAAAACAATAAAAAGAAACAAAAAGTTCATATTGATCTTATTGAGAGTAATGACTTCACATAGAAAGAGTATGATGATTAAAAGTTGTTGGGAGTTGGCAGACATAGCTTTGGTCATTGTTGCAATTAATAGGAAGTAATAAGGAAAGAGAGGTTTCACATATAGATATATTATCATTGACATCTTTTATGATTGGGAGCGCTCATTAAAATATGACATGCTAAAGAGTTGATGTTGGACAAGGAACACGACGTAATGAGTCATGTCTTTCTTATATCTGAGATAAAGTATGTTGTCATGGATCCTCTAACTTGTTGAGCTTGCCTTTCCCCCTCATGCTAGCCAAATTCTCAACACCAAGTAGAAATACTACTTGTGCTTCCAAATATCCTTAAACCAGTTTTGCCATGAGAGTCCAACATATCTACCTATGGATTGAGTAAGATCCTTCAAGTAAGTTGTCATCGATGCAAAGCAATAAAAATTGCTCTAAATATGTATGATTGATTGGTGTGGGAGAAATAAGCTTTATACGATCTTGTGATGTGAAAGTAATAAAAGCGACGGACTGCATAATAAAGGTTCATATCACAAGGGGCAATATAAAGTGACGTTCTTTCGCATTGAGATTTTATGCATCCAACCATAAAAGTGCATGGCAACCTCTGCTTCCCTCTGCGAAGGTCCTATCCTTTATTATTATCTTCTACCTTATGCAAGAGTCATGGTGATCTTCACCTTTTCTTTTTCATGTTATCCTTTGGCAAGCTCAGCATGTTGGAAAGAACATGATATATATATATATATATATATATATATATAATTGGATGTAGGGGAGCATGAACTATTATTGTTGACATTACCCTTGAGGTAAAAGGTTGTGGGGCAAAACTATAAGCCCCTATCTTTCTTTGTGTCCGATTAAAACTCTGTAACCACAAGTATCGCATGAGTGTTAGCAATTATGGAGGACTAAATGATAGTTGAGTATGTGGACTTGCTTTTTAGCTCTAACATAGACTCTTTCCATTGTTATGATAAATTGCAATTGCTTCAATGACTAAGATTATAGTTTGTCGGAGCCCAATAAGGTTTATGATTTATACTTTTGTATTGTGAATAGATCATCACTTGAACATAAGTAATCATATGACAAAATCTATATATGTTGCTGTTATGAGAATAATCATGATGCCTTCATGTCCGTATTTTA
The DNA here is from genome assembly GCF_018294505.1 of Triticum aestivum. NCBI lineage: Eukaryota > Viridiplantae > Streptophyta > Magnoliopsida > Poales > Poaceae > Triticum > Triticum aestivum. The sequence continues at coordinate 65,264,013 of NC_057794.1, read as the reverse complement.
TTTTTATTGACGCCTCTAGCTCTAAACATGAGGACATATTTATTGTTATCGGCTTTTCGCTTGAGGACAAGCAAGGTCTAAGCTTGGGGGAGTTGATACGTCCATTTTGCATCATGCTTTTATATCGATATTTATCGCATTATGGACTGTTATTTCACTTTATGTCACAATACTTGTGGCTATTTTCTCTTATTTTACAAGGTTTACATAAAGAGAGAGAATGCCGGCAGCTGGAATTCTGGTCTGGAAAAGGAGCAAATATTAGAGACCTATTCTGCGCAACTCCAAAAGTCCTGAAACTCCACGGAACGTCTTAAAAGAAATAAAGAAAAATCCACACAAAGATGAAGGCTAGGGGGCCCACACCCTTCTCACGAGGGTGGAGGGCGCGCCCCCTAGTGGCTCTCCGATGCCCATCTTCTCCTATATGAGGTCTTTCGATGAGAAAAAAATAAGGAGGAACTTTTCGGGTCGAGACTCAGCCGCCACGAGGCGGAACCTTGGCGGATCCAATCTAGAGCTCCGGCAGAGCTGTTCTGCCGGGGATACTTCCCTCCGAGAGGGGGAAATCATCACCAACGCTCCTCTCATCGGGAGAGGGAAATCTCCATCAACATCTTCACCAGCACCATCTCATCTCCAAACTCTAGTTCATCTCTTGTATCCAATTCTTGTCTCAAAGTCCGGGATTGGTGCTAGTAGGTTGCTAGTAGTGTTGATTACTCCTTGTAGTTGATGCTAGTTGGTTTATTTGGTGGAAGATCATATGCTCAGATCCTATATGCATATTATTACCACTTTGATTATGAACATGAATATGCTTTGTGAGTAATTACGTTCGTTCTTGAGGACAAGGGAGAAGTCTTGCTATGAGTAGTCATGTGAATTTGGTATTCGTTTGATATTTCGGTAAGATGTATGTTGTCTAGCCTCTAGTGGTGTTATGTGAACGTCGACTACATAACACTTCACCATTATTTGGGCCTAGAGGAAGGCATTGGTAAGTAATAAGTAGATGATGGGTTGCTAGAGTGACAGAAGCTTAAACCCTAGTTTATGTGTTGCTTCGTAAGGGGCTGATTTGGATCCATATGTTTCATGCTATGGTTAGGTTTACCTTAATACTTTTGTTGTAGTTGCGGATGCTTGCAATAGAGGTTAATCATAAGTGGGATGCTTGTTCAAGTAAGAGCAGCACCCAAGCACCGGTCCACCCACATATCAAATTATCAAAGTATCGAACGTGAATCATATGAACGTGATGAAAACTAGCTTGATGATATCCCCATGTGTCCTCGGGAGCGCTTTTCCTATTATAAGAGTTTGTTCCGGCTTGTCCTTTGCTACAAAAGGAGTGGGCCACCTTGCCGCACTTTATTTACTTTTGTTACTTGTTGCTCGTTACAACCTATATTATCACAAAACTATCTGTTACCACTTATTTTAGTACTTGCAGAGAATACCTTGCTGAAAACCGCTTATCATTTCCTTCTGCTCCTTGTTGGGTTCGACACTCTTACTTGAAGGACTACGATAGATCCCCTATACTTGTGGGTCATCAATATGGCCTCGGAACACTGAGACCGAAAGGTCGAGCGTGAATCATATAGTAGATATGATCAACATAGTGATGTTCACCACTGAAAACTACTCCATTTCACGTGATGATCGATTATGGTTTAGTTGATTTGGATCACGTGATCACTTAGAAGATTAGAGGGATGTCTTTTGAAGTGGGAGTTCTTAAGTAATATGATTAATTGAACTTATATTTATCATGAACTTAGTACCTGATAGTATCTTGCTTGTCTATGTTGATTGTAGATAGATGGCCCGTGTTATTGTTCTGTTGAATTTTAATGCGTTCCTTGAGAAAGCAAAGTTGAAAGATGATGGTAGCAATTACACGGGCTGGGTCCGTAACTTGAAGATTATCCTCATTGCTGCCCAGAAGAATTACGTCCTGGAAGCACCGCTGAGTGCCAGGCCTGCTGCTGATGCAACTGACGACGTTAAGAACGTCTAGCAGAGCAAAACTGATGACTACTCGATAGTTCAATGTGCCATGCATTACGGCTTAGAACCAGGACGTCGAAGACGTTTTGAACGTCATGGAGCATATGATATGTTCCAGGAGTTGAAGTTAATATTTCAAGCAAATGCCTGGATTGAGAGATATGAAGTCTCCAATAAGTTCTACAGTTGTAAGATGGAGGGGAATAGTTATGTGAGTGAACATATACTCAGAATGTCTGGGTACCATAATCACTTGACTCAGCTGGGAGTTAATCTTCCGGTTGATAGTGTCATTGACAGAGTTCTTCAATCACTGCCACCAAGCTACAAGAGCTTTGTGATGAACTATAATATGCAAGGGATGAATAAGAAAATTCCCGAGCTCTTCGCAATGCTAAAAGCTGCGGAGCTAGAAATCAAGAAAGAGCATCAAGTGTTGATGGTCAGTAAGACCACCAGTTTCAAGAAGGGCAAAGGGAAGAAGAAGGGGAACTTCAAGAAGAACAGCAAGCAAGTTGCTACTCAGGAGAAGAAACCCAAGTCTGGACCTAAGCCTGAGACTGAGTGCTTCTACTGCAAGCAGACTGTTCACTGGAAGCGGAACTTCCCCAAGTATTTGGTGGATAAGAAGGATGGCAAGGTGAACAAAGGTATATGTGATATACATGTTATTGATGTGTACCTTACTAGAGCTCGCAGTAGCACCTGGGTATTTGCTAATGGTTCTGTTGCTAATATTTGCAACTCGAAACAGGGACTACGGATTAAGCAAACACTGGCAAAGGACGAGGTGACAATGCGTGTGGGAAATGGTTCCAAAGTCAATGTGATCGCGGTCAGCATGCTACCTCTACATCTACCTTCGGGATTAGTATTAGACCTAAATAATTGTTATTTGGTGCCAACGTTGAGCATGAACATTATATCTGGATCTTGTTTGATGCGAGACGGTTATTCATTTAATTCAGAGAATAATGATTGTTCTATTTATATGAGTAATATCTTTTATGGTCATGCACCCTTGAAGAGTGGTCTATTTTTGTTGAATCTCGATAGTAGTGATACACATATTCATAATGTTGAAGCCAAAAGATGCAGAGTTGATAATGATAGTGCAACCTATTTGTGGCACTGCCGTTTAGGTCATATCGGTGTAAAGCACATGAAGAAACTCCATACTGATGGACTTTTGGAACCACTTGATTATGAATCACTTGGTACTTGCGAACCGTGCCTCATGGGCAAGATGACTAAAACGCTGTTCTCCGAAACTATGGAGAGAGCAACAGATTTGTTGGAAATCATACATACAAATGTATGTGGTCCGATGAATGTTGAGGCTCGTGGCGGATATCGTTATTTTCTCACCTTCACAGATGATTTAAGCAGATATGGGTATATCTACTTGATGAAGCATAAGTCTGAAAATTTTGAAAAGTTCAAAGAATTTCAAAGTGAAGTTCAAAATCATCGTAACAAGAAAATAAAGTTTCTACGATCTGATCGTGGAGGAGAATATTTGAGTTACGAGTTTGGTCTACATTTGAAACAATGCGGAATAGTTTCGCAACTCACGCCACCTGGAACACCACAGCGTAATGGTGTGTCCGAACGTCGTAATCGTACTTTACTAGATATGGTACGATCTATGATGTCTCTTACAGATTTACCGCTGTCATTTTGGGGATATGCTTTAGAGACGGCCGCATTCACGTTAAATAGGGTACCATCGAAATCCGTTGAGACGACGCCTTATGAACTGTGGTTTCGCAAGAAACCAAAGTTGTCATTTCTGAAAGTTTGGGGCTGCGATGCTTATGTGAAAAAACTTCAACCTAATAAGCCCGAACCCAAATCGGAGAAATGAGTCTTCATAGGATAACCAAAGGAAACTGTTGGGTACACCTTCTATCACAGATCCAAGGCAAGACATTCGTTGCTAAGAATGGATCCTTTCTAGAGAAGGAGTTTCTCTCGAAAGAAGTGAGTGGGAGGAAAGTGGAACTTGATGAGGTAACTATACCTGCTCCTCTATTGGAAAGTAGTTCATCACAGAAACCAGTTCATGTGACGCCTACACCAATTAGTGAGGAAGTTAATGATGATTATCATGGAACTTCAGATCAAGTTACTACTGAACCTCGTAGATCAACCAGAGTAAGATCCGCACTAGAGTGGTACGGTAATCCTGTTCTGGAAGTCATGCTACTAGATCATGATGAACCTACAAACTATGAAGAAGCGATGGTGAGCCCAGATTCCGCAAAATGGCTTGAAGCCATGAAATCTGAGATGGGATCCATGTATGAGAACAAAGTGTGGACTTTGGCTGACTTGCCCGATGATCGGCAAGCAATTGAGAATAAATGGATCTTCAAGAAGAAGACTGATGCTGACGGTAATGTTACTATCTACAAAGCTCGACTTGTTGCGAAAGGTTTTCGACAAGTTCAAGGGATTGATTACGATGAGACTTTTTCACCCGTAGCGATGCTTAAGTCTGTCCGAATCATGTTAGCAATTGCCGCATTTTATGATTATGAAATTTGGCAAATGGATGTCAAAACTGCATTCCTAAATGGATTTCTGGAAGAAGAGTTGTATATGATGCAACCAGGAGGTTTTGTCGATCCAAAGGGAGCTAACAAAGTGTGCAAGCTCCAGCGATCCATTTATGGACTGGTGCAAGCCTCCCGGAGTTGGAATAAACGCTTTGATAGTGTGATCAAAGCATTTGGTTTTATATGGACTTTTGGAGAAGCCTGTATTTACAAGAAAGTGAGTGGGAGCTCTGTAGCATTTCTAATATTATATGTGGATGGCATATTGTTGATTGGAAATGATATAGAATTTCTGGATAGCATAAAGGGATACTTGAATAAGAGTTTTTCAATGAAAGACCTCGGTGAAGCTGCTTATATATTGGGCATCAAGATCTATAGAGATAGATCAAGACGCTTAATTGGACTTTCACAAAGCACATACCTTGACAAAGTTTTGAAGAAGTTCAAAATGGATCAAGCAAAGAAAGGGTTCTTGCCTGTGTTACAAGGTGTGAAGTTGAGTAAGACTCAATGCCCGACCACTGCAGAAGATAGAGAGAAAATGAAAGGTGTTCCCTATGCTTCAGCCATAGGCTCTATCATGTATGCAATGTTGTGTACCAGGCCTGATGTGTGCCTTGCTATTAGTTTAGCAAAGGAGGTACCAAAGTAATCCAGGAGTGGATCACTGGACAGCGGTCAAGAACATCCTGAAATACCTGAAAAGGACTAAGGATATGTTTCTCGTGTATGGAGGTGACAAAGAGCTCATCGTAAACGGTTACGTTGATGCAAGCTTTGACACTGATCCGAACGATTCTAAATCGCAAACCGGATATGTGTTTACATTGAACGGTGGATCTGTCCGTTGGTGCAGTTCTAAACAAAGCGTTGTGGCGGGATCTACATATGAATCGGAGTACATAGCTGCTTCGGAAGCAGAAAATGAAGGAGTCTGGATGAAGGAGTTCATATCCGATCTAGGTGTCATACCTAGTGCATCGGGTCCAATGAAAATCTTTTGTGACAATACTGGTGCAATTGCCTTGGCAAAGGAATCCAGATTTCACAAGAGAACCAAACACATCAAGAGACGCTTCAATTCCATCCGAGATTTAGTCCAGGTGGGAGACATAGAAATTTGCAAGATACATACGGATCTGAATGTTGCAGACCCGTTGACTAAGCCTCTTCCACGAGCAAAACATGATCAGCACCAAGGCTCCATGGGTGTTAGAATCATTACTGTGTAATCTAGATTATTGACTCTAGTGCAAGTGGGAGACTGAAGGAAATATGCCCTAGAGGCAATAATAAAGTTATTATTTATTTCCTTATATCATGATAAAAGTTTATTATTCATGCTAGAATTGTATTAACCAGAAACATAATACATGTGTGAATACATAGACATACCGACTGTCACTAGTATGCCTCTACTTGACTAGCTCGTTGATCAAAGATGGTTACGTTTCCTAACCATAGACATGAGTTGTCATTTGATTAACGGGGTCACATCATTAGGAGAATGATGTGATTGACATGACCCATTCCGTTAGCTTAGCACCCGATCGTTTAGTATGTTGCTATTGCTTTCTTCATAACTTATACATGTTCCTATGACTATGAGATTATGCAACTCCCATTTACCAGAGGAACGCTTTGTGTGCTACCAAACGTCACAACGTAACTGGGTGATTATAAAGGTGCTCTACAGGTGTCTCCGAAGGTACTTGTTGGGTTGGCGTATTTCGAGATTAAGATTTGTCACTCCGATTGTCGGAGAGGTATCTCTAGGCCCTCTCGGTAATGCACATCACCTAAGCCTTACAAGCATTGCATCTAATGAGTTAGTTGCGGGATGATGTATTATAGAACGAGTAAAGAGACTTGCCGGTAACGAGATTGAACTAGGTATTGAGATACCGACGATCGAATATCGGGCAAGTAACGTACCGATGACAAAGGGAACAATGTATGTTGTTATGCGGTTTGACCGATAAAGATCTTCGTAGAATATGTAGGAGCCAATATGTGCATCCAGATTCCGCTATTGGCTATTGACCGGAGACATGTCTCGGTCATGTCTACATAGTTCTCGAACCCGTAGGGTCCACACACTTAACATTACGATGACAGTTATATTATGAGACGGACATGACGAGGAGTCTCAAAATGGTCGAGACATGAATACTGATATATTGGAAGCCTATGTTTGGATATCGAAAGTGTTCCGGGTGAAATCGGGATTTTACCGGAGTACCGGGAGGTTACCGGAACCCCCCCGGGACTTAATGGGCCTTAGTGGGCCTAGGTGGAAGAGAGGAGAAGCAGCTAGGGCTTGGCCGCGCGCCCTCCCCCCCAGTCCGAATAGGACAAGGAGAGGGGGGCGACGCCCCCCTTCCTTCTTCTCCTCCACTCTTTCCCCTCCCAAGTCCTAATCCAACTAGGAAAAGGGGGGAGTCCTACTCCCGGTGGGAGTAGGACTCCTCCTGGTGCGCCTCCTCCTTGGCCGGCCGCACCCCCACTTGCTCCTTTATATACGGGGGCAGGGGCACCCCATAGACACAACAATTGATCAAGTTGATCTTTTAGCCATGTGCGGTGCCCCCTCCACCATAGTCCACCTCGATAATACTGTAGCGGTGCTTAGGCGAAGCCTTGCGTCGGTAGAACATCAAGATCGTCACCACGCCGTCGTGCTGACGAAACTCTCCCTCAACACTCGGCTGGATCGGAGTTCGAGGAACATCATCGGGTTGAACGTGTGCTGAACTCGAAGGTGCCATGCGTTCGGTACTTGATCGGTCAGATCGAGAAGACGTACGACTACATCAACCGCGTTGTGCTAACGCTTCCGCTTTCGGTCTACGAGGGTACGTGGACAATACTCTCCCCTCTCGTTGTTGTGCATCACCATGATCTTGCATGTCCGTAGGAATTTTTTTGAAATTACTACGTTCCCCATCACTCCACTCGCCGCCGGTTGTGTGATCGGACCTAGCAGTCTGCCGCACGACGTTCCTCCTGCACGTGCGGATACCGTTAGAGGTGGTGCACTTGCGCCACTCCGGCGAACATGTATGTGAGACCGACGACCGGCTATACGAGGGAGATCGTACGAGGAGGAGACGATCCACGCGGACGCGCTGGCCCCAACTCTTCTTCCGCTACACGGCACTGCGCGTCTAGTGGTAACAGACTGTGATCCATCTTCCGTAGCATGTTCTTGGTTGTTCTGGACGTAGGAATTTTAATTTGCAGTCGACACACCCTATCGTAGAACCCAACAGTGGTATCAGAGCCTCTGCTATAGGATTTGGATTCAGATCGTATGCATATTAGATATGTGGAGGGGATAGATGAGATCTGTTGTCGTTGATGAGATCGGCTATGTGCATGGTTTATGTGATCGACTGCACATGGGGATCGTTGAGGCTATGTTTTCTGATGATCGGAGTCGATGAGGTCGTGACACAACCTACCCCTACCGGTCGGTATCCGCCATCGGGGTTAACAGTGGAACCTAAATCCGAATCGGGCTCGCGATGATCGATAAGATCGGTCAGATCAGAGAATTTGGCGTGATCGGAATTCGGCGCCTTGTATTTCATACATGATCACTCAAACCGGTAGAATGCGATTCTATGCATAACTTTATTTTGCAGGGTTTGATGTGAATAGTATGGCTCATGTGTATGTGATGCATGTGTGTAAATTATACATGGCCTGTGTGTCATGTTTGTCAGCCGGCAGGAGCCAAGGTGCTGTCATTATATTGTATAACAACCTGTGTGTCGACTTATGACTCTATGTAAAATTCATTACTAGTTGTAGTAGTTGGATAATAGAGATCAAGTTGGCGGCTTGGCGGCCCGGCGTGACAAACAAGATGGAGTTTCTAGATGGTCATCGGAGTTGGAGCCGACCTGGAAGAACATCCATGAAGGAGCCATACTATTTCACAATATATGTTTTACTTGTGATTGTTATGCTTCTTTGTTTCTATGCATGTTAGAATGGTAGAAAGATCCCTCATGAATACCAAGTAAATTTCCATTTCCGATGTTGCACCTTCGCACGTCAAGTACGTCTAGTAGTGGGCTCATAAAATTGGGGTGCTGCTAGGTGTGCTTGAACTGAAGGGTTCGTGTCGGACTCGGACATGCACTGCATTAGGTTAACTTGACAAGGCTATCAAAACGGTTTTGGGCCTTGTAGCAAAAGAGGTTGGGAGCCGGGGTATGAGATACCTACCTGACCGACAAGAGTTGTATAGAGATACGATTAGCAAGGAGTTGCTTACCGGATAGGCATGTTGTCTAGCGGTGATGCTAAGGCTCACTAGTCGCATGTGCTAGTCGGATCCTGAATCACTCAGAGTTTGCGGAGGGATGCTGACTTCAGTGGGAGTATTTCTGTTTAAGGCTAGTATTACTCTACATAAACACATTGCTTAGTGATTGCATATTTTTCTGTTGTAGATCAATGGCACCACCTGCTCAACCCAACTTTGCATTGAAATCAATTCTGGAAAAGGATAAACTGAATGCAACAAACTTTACCACCTGGTATAGAAATTTGAGAATTGTTCCCAAGCATGATAAAAAGGAACATGTTCTAGAGGATCCGCTCCCAGAGGAACCTGCCGATAATGCTAGTACCACAACCAAGAATGCCTACCAGAAACTCGTTGATGAATCAAACGAGATCAGCTGCCTCATGCTGGCTTGTATGGAGCCCGATTTGCAGCAGCATTTCGAAGACGTTGGGGCTTTCGATATGATCGAGAGTCTCAAGAGCATGTTTCAGGTGTAGGCTAGGACCAAAAGGTTCAACATCTGGCGATCCTTGATCGATTGTAAGATGAAGGAAGGTGATCCACTGAGCCCGCATGTGATCAAGATGGTTGGATATGTGCAAGCTTTTGATCGGTTGGGCTTCCCACTCTTGGATGAGCTGGTTACTGATGCAGTTCTAGGTTCTCTTTCGCCCAGCTATGGGACGTTCATCTCTAACTATCATATGCATGGCATGGATAAGAAGCTCACTGAATTTCATGGGATGCTCAAAGTGGCAGAGCAGGATATTAAGAAAGGCACGCATCAAGTGTTGATGGTGCAGAAATCGGCTAAGTTCAAGAAGAGTTGGTCCAAAAAAAAGGCTAAGGCAAAGGGCACGGAGACAGTAACCTCTGTCGCTGTACCGAAGTCTGGACCGGACTCAAAGACCATTTGCTATCATTGTAAGGAAACTAGTCACTGGAAGAGGAACTGTAGCAAGTGGCTTGCAAAGCATGGCAAGAAGGCCGGGAATGCCGCTTCAGGCAAAGGTACACTTGTTGCATATGTTATAGACATTTACCTTGCTGACATACCTAGCAGCTCTTGGGTATTTGATACCGGATCGGTTGTTCACATTTGCAAATCGATGCAGGGGATGGTAAGAACTAGGTGTGCAGCACAAGGGGAGATTGACATCAGGGTCGGCAACAAAGCAAGAGTTGCTGCGTTGGAGGTCGACACGATGCAGCTCCAGCTTCCTTCTGGATTTATTTTGGAATTGAATAATTGTTATTACATTCCTGCACTTAGTCGGAACATTATTTCTGCCTCATGCTTGATGAGTCAGGGTTATGAATTCAATTTAAAGGACAATGGTTGTTCGATTTATTTGAATGGTATGTTCCACGGCTATGCACCCATTATTGATGGGTTATTTATATTGAATCTAGAATAGGAACCGGTCTATAACGTGAATGTCAAGAGGCATAAGCCTAATGAGATAAATCCGACATACTTCTGGCATTGCCGGCTTGGACACATTAGTCTGAAACGCATGAAGAAGCTCCATGATGATGGACTCCAAACTTTGACCGACTTTGGATCGTTCGAGACATGTGAATCATGCTTTCTCAGTAAGATGACTAAGTCTCCTTTTGCAAAGAGTTGTGAGAGGACATCCGAGCTATTGGAACTGATACACGGTGATGTGTGTGGACCAATGAGCACAACTGCCAGAGGTGGCTATCAGCACTTCGTGACTTTCACCGACAACTTGAGTAGATATGGATATATCTATTTGATGAGGCACAAGTCGAAGACTTTTGAAAAGTTCAAAGAGTTTCAAACAAGGTTGAGAATCATCTCGACAAGACTATAAAACTTCTACGATCTGATCGTGGAGGTGAGTACATGAGCCAGCAGTTTGATGATCATCTGAAAAGCAGAGGTATAGTACCTCAGCTCGCACCTCCGAGTACGCCATACAAAAATGGTGTATCAGAACGGAGGAACCATACCTTGTTGGACATGGTTCGATCTATGATGAGCAAATCGGATTTACCCTTGTCATTCTGGGGATACGCTCTAGAAACTGCATCTTTCACACTTAACAGGGTACCATCAAAATCAGTAGATAAGACAGCACATGAGATGTGGACCGGGAAGGCTCCCAGTTTGTCTTTTCTAAAGATTTGGGGTTGTGAAGCATTTGTCAAGCGACTTATGTCAGACAAGCTTACACCCAAGTCGAACAAATGCATATTCATGGGATATCCGAGGGAAACCTTGGGATATAGCTTCTACAACCGGGAAGAGAACAAAGTGTTTGTTGCTTGGAACGGGGTTTTCCTTGAGAAAGAGTTTCTCAGTCGGGAGGCCAGTGGGAGGACGGTCCGACTCTAAGAAATTCGAGTACCACTCGAGGACGGCTCGGCGGGTGATGGGATCATACCGGAGTCAGTCAGGGAATCTGTAGTGGAAGCGGCACCAGAACCACAGAGGTCAGAAAGATTGCGCAGAGTGCATGATGTATTGTTGCTAGAAAGCGACGAGCCAACCACGTATGCGGAAGCGATGGTGAGCCCGAATTCTGAGGCATGGTTAGAGGCCATGAGATCCGAGTTAAAGTCCATGGAGGAGAATCAAGTCTGGGACTTGGTTGATCCGCCGCCTGGCGTAACAGCCATTGGTTGCAAATGGGTCTTTAAGAAGAAAACCGATGTGGATGGAAATGTTCAGATCCACAAAGCTCGACTTGTCTCTAAGGGTTATGGACAAGTTCAAGGAATTGACTACGACGAGACTTACTCACCGGTAGCGATGCTGAAGTCGTTGAGGATTGTACTAGCTATAGCTGCATATTTCGATTATGAGATATGGCAGATGGATGTCAAGACAGCTTTCCTTAACGGAAAATTAACCGAGGACGTGTATATGATACAGCCCGAGGGTTTTGTCGATCCGACTAGCACTAGTAAGGTATGCAAGCTCAAGAGATCCATTTATGGGTTGAGGCAAGCATATCGGAGTTGGAACATTCGTTTTGATGAGGTCGTCACTGGTCTTGGTTTCATCAAAAGCGATGAGGACGCTTGTTTATACAAGTAGTTAAGTGGGAGCTCGATTGTGTTTTTGATCTTGTATGTGGATGACATACTACTGATCGGAAATGATATTTCGATGCTAAACTCGGTCAAGGAGTCATTGAATGGCAAGTTTTCAATGAAGGACCTTGGTGAGGCAATTTACATTTTAGGCATCAAGATCTATAGAGATAGATCGAGGAGGCTGCTCGGCTTAAGCCAGAGCACGTACATAGATAAAGTGTTGAAGCGGTTCAACATGAGTGAGGCAAATAAAGGGTTCTTGCCACTCTCACATGGTATAAGGCTAAGCGAGATTCAGAGTCCTTCGACATCTGATGAGTGAAGCAGGATGAGCAGGATTCCGTTTGCCTCGACAATCGGATCCATCATGTATGCCATGATATGTACGCGGCCCGGTGTTGCTTTTGCAATAAGCCTAACAAGTAGATACCAGGCCAACCCAGGTGAGAGTCACTGGGCAGCGGTAAAGACTATTTTGAAGTACCTAAAAAGGACTAAAGAGATGTTCCTAGTTTATGGAGGTGAGGAAGAGCTCGTCGTAAGGGGTTACGCCGATGCTAGTTTCCAAACCGATAGAGATGATTGTCGATCACAGTCCGGATTCGCATACGTCATGAACGGAGGAGCAGTGAGCTGGATGAGTTCCAAGCAAGATACGGTGGCCGATTCTACTACAGAAGCCGAATACATTGCGGCTTGTGAAGCTGCAAAGGAAGGTGTTTGGATCCGGAACTTTTTGGATGATCTTGGTATTTTTCCCAGCCTCGGTAAAACCGTTGGACCTTTATTGTGATAATTCTGGTGCCATCACCAAGCCAAGGAGCCGAGGAATCACCACAAGGTCAGACACATAGATCGGAAATATCACCTGATACGAAAGATTGTAAAGAGTGGTGATGTAGAGTTATGCAAAATTCACACGGATGCAAACGTTGCGGATCCGTTGACTAAGCCGCTTCCACAACCCAAGCATGAGGGGCACGTTAGAGCTATGGGCATTCGATGTCTATTTGATTGACTCTAGTGCAAGTGGGAGACTGTTGGAGATATGCCCTAGATGCAATCATGTATGATGATATTTCCTATGTGTTTATGAATAAAGATAGTCCTTGGACATTATCAATGATGTGTATCATCCAGTACATGACTTGTTTGTGGGACTATGCATTGTATGATGACTGTCCTAAAAGGTCCCTAGTCGAAAGGGATGTGTGGACGCGCAGCCAACTAGACTAATATATGACACGGTCGATGGCTTGGTCTCACTAGCCATGGAGCATTGGATGCTAACCGGATAATATGGACTTGGAAGGATCTGGTCGGGTTCAACGTAGTCAGATCCGAGTCGAGATAAGGTCCGAGTCGGACAGACCCAACTATGAGACGCAGCGATATGTCATTTGTCAGTCTCTAGTACAACATACGTTCTATGTCCTAAGACCTGAGCTGGCGCATGTACTTGGGATGGTAACAGACTTGCTTTGGGACAACCAAACACTACTCCGTGACTGGGTAGTTACAAAGGTAGGTTTCAGGCTTGTCCAGACCCATGCTGCGAGACATGGTCGAGCAAGATGGGATTTGCCCCTCCGATCAGGAGAGATATACTCTGGGCCCCTCATGTGATCCGACCAAGATAAGCATGGCCATGAGACAAGGATTATGAGATAATCCATTTGATGGTCGGCATCACTAGAATGAGAAAGAGGTCAGGCTAGCACAAGGATGACAAACTCACCTTGAGCCCGACAACATATATCGTGTGGAAAAAGGAATGGAAGTATGATGTACAGGTTCGCCTAACCAGCTTCATAGTCTGTTTGGTGTTCGGCATGCCTTGCTAGAGGCCGCTACCAACTGTGCAGTTCGGAGGTGATCCGAACTACGACCAAGCCTGCTTGAACCTAAGGGGTCGCGCGCTTAAGGGAAGGAACCTACGAGGTCGGATCTGAGGACACTGGTCGGATGTGATCCAAGCTGTATTTGGATTGTGGCCGAGTAGACTTATGGGCTTTAGGGTCTGTGCGAGGCCCAAGTATTGAGCCCGCGATGGACGCCTATATAAAGTGGGGTGCGGCACACTCATGCGGTTGATCGCTTCGGCGCTGTCACTAGGGTTTGCATGTGTTGCGAATAGACACCTCCACTCGTCCGCCGGTTGTGTGATCGGACCTAGCAGTCTGCCGCACGACGTTCCTCCTGCACGCGCGGATACCGTTAGAGGCAGTGCACTTGCGCCGCTCCAGCGAACCTGTACGTGAGACCGACAACCGACTGTACGAGGGAGATCGGATGAGGAGGAGACGATCCACGCGGACACGCTGCCCCCAACTCTTTTTCCGCTACACGGCACTGCGCGTCTAGTGGTGACAAACTGTGATCCATCTCCCGTAGCATGTTCTTGGTTGTTCTACGCGTAGGAATTTTAATTTACAGTCGATGCACCCTACCATAGAACCCAACAACTATTCCGACAGCGACGCGCATGGTGGATTCAACCCCAACACCACCTTCCCACATGGCGCGCCACCATGTTCCTCACCCTCCGGTCTGAACCCCGACCAGTGCACTCCCTCGCCCGTGTTCGCCAGCCTCCACACCCAGTACAACTACTCATCGCCGGCTTACTCAGCCTCGCTGATGCCGCCTCTGCACCGGGGCGCCCTACCCTTCTCACAAGCCTCGGCGCCACATTTCGGTAACCCCGGCCCGACCAAGGTCGACATGAACGAGATCATCAGAAGCGGCTCGGTCGCTGCCGCCTCCTACCCCGGGTTCCGCGCGCAAGATGACACAATGGACACCGCCGTCGACATGGACGGTGAGCTCGACGATGTCGAGGAGGTGGAGAAGGAAGAGGAGGAGGAGATGGAGCCCGCACCGGTATGGAAAGGGAGAAAGAAGAAGCAGGGGGGAATGCCGGGTCGGACGAGCCGCGCGTCAAGTGGACGTTCAAAGAAGACGAGTGCCTCGCGGAAGCATGGAAGACCGTCAGCATCGACCCGATCACTGGCGCGAACCAGAACGCCGACACGTACTAGAGACAGATCAAATAGGCGTTCGATGAGCACAAGCTGGTCGACCCCTACTTCGCCACCATCCACATGCAGCGCGGCGAAATGGCCATGTCAAACCATTGGGCGATCGTCCAGGCGGCATGCAACAGATGGCATGGGGTCGTCGAGGAGATCACGGCTCGCCCGGAAAGCGGCGCCCACGTCGAGGGTCGGGTATGTACAGCCGCCGGCTCACTTCTTTCACTGTGTACGTCGCCGACGCTTGTTCTTCGGCTACGCAGATGGTTCAGATATTCAACATGTACCGCTAAGAAAATAGGGACCAAGAGCTCAAGTTCCTTCACGTGTTCTCCCGGATCGAGTCGTGCGAGAAGTGGAGTGATGTCCGACTCATCCTCGCCAAGACCAAAGAAACGTACAAGCCGGACGCGCCCGCCCCGGGGGCGGCGGATGGGCGCCTTGATGGCAAGAAAAGAGCCAAGACGGCGAGGGACGCAACACCGGCTGACGAGTGGCTGCAATCATCGATCGAGCAGTGCATCATCGACGCCAAGAACAACGCCACAAAGAGGGAGGAGAAATCCGATGCGCAGTGGTCGGTGTTGATGACGAAGCAGGACGTGAAGCTCGACCTACTCCGGACCAACATCGCCGTGAAGAAGAGGAACACCGACCTGGCGTTCTTGATGGGGCGGACATGTCGACGATGGACGAGCAGGTCAAGGCATGGTACCTGGCGGAGCGTGGCCTCATCTTGAACCAGATGCCTTCGACCACTGTGCCTACGCCCACGCCGACCCCAACGCCGGTGCCCAGCCCAAGCGATGAAGTCACGCCGACGCCGACGCCGAGCACAGAAGCCACGCCGACGCCAACCAGCCCGAGCGATGAAGTCACACCGACGCCGACGCCGAGCACAGAAGCCACGCCGACGCCGACCAGCCCGAGCATATGTTAAAATAAATCCGAGGCCTACGTCGATCATCCGAGGACCAAACAATCACACGAGCACGACACCGAGATTTGTTAACGAGGTTCACCGATATGGCTACATCCCCGGGGCCTGACTATGGGCGCTCCTCTCCATGACACCGCTACAATACCGCATCGGGTCGCCCTGGACACCGACACATGCCGCCGGCTTCCCCTGCATTCCGGTGCTATTATGTTGGCATAGGTTACATCGTGTGTCTACCCCCGCTATATATGAGAGGCCTAGGATACAAGTGTCCTATTAGGACATGACTCCATATCCTATCTAAACACAATACTACTCAGAGTCCAACTGTAACCTACCTTGTACACAATATTCGACACAACTCTAACAAACTCCACTTTGGCGAATATTCTCCACCACCCTGAATTTGTCAATGCGTCAAACTTCCATGTACATTGGACTTGAGCTTATCCCATGAGTACCGCTGCTACTCCAAAGACTCCATGTGACTCCACCTGCAACTTGTAGTCCCTTCTTTTCTTGACCACAGTCAACGCTCGAGCAAAATTAAGTTCCTTGTTACTCTAGGTGCTCCCAACTTCCAGAGTATCAGTCCAACGTCAGCACACACTGATCACTGACCTGCGTGAAAGTGAACAACTCACATATTGGGTGTCACACATAAGAGTTACCTGAACTCAACATCACCGCTCCTTTCTTGACCGTTTGTCTGAAACTTGGAGGAATTTCACCGTTGCTTGTAGTCATCCTGAGTCAAATTCATATTTGTCTCACCACATGTATGACCACCAGAGCCTTGACCCGTCTCCATGTCCCGTGCGTACCGCACGCCTCGCCGCTATTACCGCGTCAAGCCTCCGTTGTCCCGGTCGAGTCTCAAGAGTCGCGAACTCACACCACTCAACCCCCACTGCAGAGTACCATCGATCATCACCTACCGATGACGAGTTTCACGCTTCCATCAGACCACTGGGCTCCAGTCCGAATTACGTGTCCCTCGCTTTTTCCCGCTGAATAGGCTTCGACCCCGTCGACTTACGCCGTAGCCCCTCAATCCAGCTCCACCTTCAACATGACTCCATGGTAGATGATCAGTCCACCCCTGCGTCTCATCGACTTCAAACTCTGTGTATACACCACCTTGAATCAATCCCACACCATAGTCTTGTCGAAGCCGCACAAGCCCTCAGGGTCTGCGCCACGTGTTTCCACGCCCCAGAAGTCGGTCACCATCAGCATCACGCACCTATGTCGTCGCTGATCCCACCACCGTCTTCTGTATCAACCGACTTGCGTCGATCCCGTCAGACTGTCCAGTCCGACCCAGCCGAACTCGTTCGACTGTAGACACACTCGAGGCTCCCAAATCGTCTTCCGCGAATCTCCATCCATCACATGATAATTCCATCTTCGTTGAATTGACTTCCCGCAACGCCTTCAAGCATCTCTGTTGTGCCAACAAATTTTTCACTCTTGTCTACCATAACCCAAGGTTTTCAGTTCCGTGAACTTCTCCGCCTTAAACGTGGTACCCGTTGGCACCTTAGTCTTTTGTATGTCTGACCTTGCGAAAAAATATCCAAGCTTCCAACAC
The DNA here is from genome assembly GCF_018294505.1 of Triticum aestivum. Lineage (NCBI taxonomy): Eukaryota > Viridiplantae > Streptophyta > Magnoliopsida > Poales > Poaceae > Triticum > Triticum aestivum. Next base: position 65,246,495 of record NC_057794.1, on the reverse strand, counting down.
GTGCTCAAGTACACAAGATGCACAAGTAGCAAATTCCTACCAAAAATCCTTCTTGTACTCACGTGTATTAGCTCCCAGGCTCAACTTCAATGCTAGTAATTGCTTTGCCAAAACCTCTTGCTTTCCAATGGATGCGTTGCCCCTGTTCAATCTGATGGATTTGCTCTCCGCTGATTGGATCTGTTGCTTCTCGTCGTGTCACGTGAGGACTCGGTCCTCTTTTTATCCAAACCAAATCCGGTTCTGATTGCTCTTGCCTGCAGCTATACGCGACTGGATCCAGCACGATCCGCCGCTTGGTCCGTGTCTCACCGACTGCAGCCTTGCGGCTTCTGCCAGCTGGGCCGGTGCCCAGCACGCGCCTTTGGCCTCCGCAGCCAGCGCCCGTCGATAGATCGATCGACCTGCTGCCTGCCCAACCTGCGCGACACGTCGCCGCCGCTGCCTCTATGCTCGCCCGATCAATCCAAGATCGCCGCACGTCGAGCCGTCACACACGTACCTTCCTCCGAATCAATAATTCATGGCCTCTGAATAGCCTAGCTCATGATATCATTTGTTAGAATAAATCCGAGGCATACCGTCGATTATCCGAGGACCAAGCAATCACACGAGCACGACATCGAGATTTGTTAACGAGGTTCATCGATATGGCTATATCTCCGGGGCCTGACTATGGGCGCTCCTCTCCATGACATCGCTATAATACCGCATCCGGTCGCTCTGGACACTGGCACATGCCGCCGGCTTCCCCTGCGTTCCAGTGCTATTATGTTGGCACAGGTTACATCGTGTGTCTACCCCCACTATATATGAGAGGCCTAGGATACAAGTGTCCTATTAGGACACGACTCCATATCCTATCTAAACACAATACTACTCAGAGTCCAACTGTAACCTATCTTGTACACAATATTCGACACAACTCTAACAGCATAGATGCCATGCCGACGCCGAGCACGCCGACAGCGGCCAGTCCCACGCCGGAGGAGCCCGTCGTTTGATGCATTCCTTTGTCTACGCGTCCTTTCTTTGAACGCCGAACTTTTCGTGTATGTTTGATCGTCGAAGTGTGGCAGATCGCCGAACTTTGTGGCATTTTTTTGGTAGCGGAAAAGACAAGTTTGAATTTATGTGTGTCTTAAGACCGAAACTTGGGGCGCGGCTAGGGACTGGATCGTCCCCAGGGCAAAAAAACCCACCGGCGCATAGGCCAAAACGTAATCGCGGGATGCGCTGGGGGGCAAACAAGTGGAGATGCTCTTAGATCGAACGTTTTCCTTCGCTAGGCTGATCTTTCCATCGGTACCGATTTGTTCATTTCGAACGGGCTACAAATCTGACGTTCCCAGCATATCCGGGTCCATAAAAATTGCAATGCCGATTTACTTTTCATTTTTCAAAAATTCTTTTGTCCCTAGAACTAGGTTGCCTAGTCAAGGAAAGTTTGTGGAGCTACCTTTGCTTAGAAAAACAATATTCTACCCCGCAAAAGAAAAACAATATTCTGGTAAAAACGACGTCACAGACTCCCCTCCCGTGCCCATTCTCAGTTGGCACCACTGGCGTACACCAGCCAGCACGAAAACATCGCGCCCACAGCCCAAAACTTTGGAGCCGGCGGGCGCACCTCTGACCCAGCGATGGGAGCCTCCCGCCACGTGATCGATCCGCGGCGTCTCTTCCCCGGATCGCAATCTCAATCATGCATTCCATCTGCATCGAACGGCAGCAGCACGCCTCCTCCCACCTCTCGCCTACCTTAAAAATCCCCTCCCCACCTCCGGCAAACCACAAAACAAATTCACCACCGCTCCTCGACCTCCATCCGCTCGCCGCTCGAACCAAGGAGAGAGCGTCAGCCATGTCCGGGCGCGGCAAGGGAGGCAAGGGGCTCGGCAAGGGCGGCGCCAAGCGCCACCGGAAGGTGCTGCGCGACAACATCCAGGGCATCACCAAGCCGGCCATCAGGCGCCTGGCTCGCCGGGGCGGCGTGAAGCGCATCTCGGGGCTCATCTACGAGGAGACCCGCGGCGTGCTCAAGATCTTCCTCGAGAACGTCATCCGCGACGCCGTCACCTACACCGAGCACGCCCGCCGCAAGACCGTCACCGCCATGGACGTCGTCTACGCCCTCAAGCGCCAGGGCCGCACCCTCTACGGCTTCGGCGGCTAGGCTGTCCCCCCCTGCAGATCCCAAAAGCTTGATAGAACAGCGGCTTGTTTAGTTCTCTATTTGCTCCTGTAGTTCGAACTGAATCGTGGAACAAAGCTATTCGCATGTGTTGCTGGAAATGGAGCTTGTCTCGAGAAACAACGTGTCTCTGATTTTGTTCTGCTGCATCTCTGTTAATGTATAGTTTGTTCTTTCTCCTGCGATGTGAAATTGTGTGCGCTTGGGAGTTGGATTGCTTTGCCATTCTTTTACCAGGACACCCTGACGGATCGTACTTGCTTGCCGAACAATTGTGTATGGCCGAATCACCAACATCGTTTGATCCGTTTCTGCTATTTGATCTGACGCATTTGTACCGGGCACCATTTATGATCCTTGTATGTTGCAACAATGTGTGTAATTGAGATTGGGATTAGTCTGCATTTCATCGTTTTCTAGATTGATTTGCCATGCCACTTGCTCGGTGCAAATCATCATGTGATTCTTGTTAATCAGAAGTGTCACTTGCTCAATCTCTGCTGTTCTTTTTTATGTTAGTGCAGTAATACTTCATCTGTTGCATCATACATTTTGGCAGTGGCAGCAACAACTTAATCCTTCAGTTTATATTAACTAGCTTATCAACATAATTCTCCATCTTCATTTTCCTAATATCATATGATGCCCTAGATTAGGGGAGTTTAGTTACAGAATAATTAGAAAGATCAGATCAGTTCTTACTTCATGTGTTTACTGTATTATAGCAGGAATGAAAACCAGTTAGGGTGTGATGACCCGTCAATCCTAGAATCCTACAGAAGTGAACACCAGCGAGCAATGAAAAATGACAATAGTAGTGTTGCATTGCATTGGGTCAAGTTTCTTGTAGATTATCTTCATTCCTCAAGAACAGTTCAGATGAAGGAATGCAGCAATGCAGCATGTTTTTTCTTTCTTCAAGGAGCAAGTTTATCCAAGTTGAGATCGTTATCCACAGTGAATTAGTGACCGAGGAAGTCTGTTCCTTGCAGAATAACCGAAGACGACCATTGTCATTTTGAAAACGCCAACAATTTCGTGTCTACAATTTTTTAAAAACAGGAGCATTTTTCAAAACCCTGAACATTTTATGAATGTACCGAATGTTTATAAACAAGCAAACAATTTTTTTAATTTATGATCAAATTTTAAAAAAGGGAACCTTGTTCGGAATTCCTGAACATTTTTCAAAACACACAAAAATTGAATTCAATGAACAAATTTTGAAAACAGGAACATTTTCGAAAATTTGAACAAAAATGAAATTCCCAAACATTTTTTGACAAAAAGAAAGGTTCAACCGAGCATAATTTTAAAAAGGGAACATTTTTAAATTTAGAACAAAAACTACAAAACTTAAAAATGTGAACAAATTTTGAATAATACAAACATAATTTGAAATTTTTTAACATTTTTAAAAACATTTTTTTGAAAATCCATTTTTTGAAAAAGAATCAAAAAAGGAAAAAAAGAATAACAAAATAATGTGAAAATACATAAAGTAGCAGAAAAAATAAAACGGGAAAAAAGGAAAAAAAGAGGGGAAATGAAAAAAGAAACCCGGCTCAGAGAACCTTCTAGAAGGTTCCCAAGACCAGTAAAACTGGACAGGAACCAAACGAAAGAGATCACCTAACAGGGCCGGCCCAGTGCGCTCGATCCTTATGCGTCCGGTCGACATTTTGACCCAACGCGCGTCAAATAGAAATTTCCGCCTAAACCAAGACTTTTAATGGGCTAAATTTCGAGCCCAAGTTGGTACTTCTTCTTTGTTAGAGGATTTTTGACAAAATGAATCAACTTTACCGGTAGAAAAAGAAGCAATGATGAACACCAGGCCATGTATGACAGTATGAGGCATGAGGCTGTGTACGCACGTGTTGTCTTTAGTTTCAGTCATAGAGCCTCACAGGGCACCCGTGTCCACAATTAATGAACGGACACGCCATTATATATGAAAGCACCTTTGTCGAAAATCATATATGAAAGCATCATAAATTCATTACTCACGACCCTGCTAAGAGTCCCCTCTGGATGGCCAGTTCTTCTAATAAACCATAAAATCAAGTCAAAAGCTTCAAAGAAATCGTTACTACACAGATGACGGTGTTCGCACCAGCTGCACGCCTCTGAACCGATGCATGTAACGTAGTGAAGCACATGCCACCTATTATCCTTTGTATATTGTTTAATAAAAGTATCATCCATTCACTATTATAAGGACATCTCTAGCCAATTCCATAAAAACGTTAGGTGCGTAAAATATTTAGTTCTTCACCCACGCAGACGCCTAATTTTTTTACTTCTCTAACAGTTTTAGGACTATTATAAGTCCTAAAAAATTTGCGCGGGGCCCAGGACTATTATAAGCCTGAAAACCGTTAGGCGTGCAAAAATTTTGGTTCTCGGCCCCACCAACGCCTAAAAATACTTGGCCTCCAGCCAGCCAACTAAAGTCTTGACCACTTTTGACCCTCACCCTCCACTGCTTCGTCGCCCGGTGCAACTGTCGGCGACTATCCACTGCGTCTGCTGCTGCCTTGTCGCCTCCCTTGGCCTTCGTCGCCCTTCTGCCCTAGTCTGAGACAGTCGCCGGAGTCAAACTGAACGCCACCGGCGCCGCATCCACCGATTCGAGAAAACCGTCTCACGGTCTTCTTCCTCCTTAGCTAACCGACAGCTCACCGTGCTTATGCACCTTTGCCGGTCATCTTCACGCCTCGCCGCCTGCTAGTTTCGGTTCAAAGTTGTCGGTCGGCCTTTACACCTCCATCGCCTTGCTAGTATTTGACGGTTTGCCTAGTTGAGCTTTTTGGGTTTTTTTGTCACATTTTGTTTTGGTCGACTGAATTCAACCAAATTGTTTCAACTGAAGACAAAGAGAGTGAGAGATGATATTCGAGGACTCCTCATCATCTGAGGAGGAAATCGAAATTTGGTTTGCACTAGTAGAAAATGGGCCTAATGTGAAGCACATTAGTCCCGGTTTGTAACTGAACCGGCACTAATGTGACCATTAGTGCCGGTTCCAACGGCTAGGCGGGTGGCACTCATTAGTACCGGTTCGTGACGAACCTTTAGTACTGGTTCATGCCACGAACCGGTACTAAAGAGGTGGTGGCAGGCTGTTTTCAGGCTGGGACCCCACCATCACCTTTAGTACCGGTTCAAGCCACGAACCGGTACTAGAGATTATTAGTTGATTCTTTCTGCTATTCAAGAATATTATAGCTTTGTTTAAGTGGATCATTGATACGTCTCCGTCGTATCTATAATTTTTGATTGTTCCATGCCAATATTCTACAACTTTTATATACTTTTGGCAACTTTTTATACTATTTTTAAGACTAACTTATTGATCTAGTGCTCAGTGCCAGTTCCTGTTTGTTGCATGTTTTTTGTTTCGCAGAAAATCCATATCAAACGGAGTCCAAACAGGATAAAAACTGACGGAGATTTTTTTGAAATATATGTGAATTTTGGGAAGTGAAATCAAGGCGAGACGATGCTCGAAGGGCCCACGAGGCAGGGGCGCGCCCCTGACCCTCGTGGACATCCCGTAAGGCGGTTGGTGCCCTACTTTCGCCGCAAGAAAACTAATATCCGGATAAAAGTCGTGTTCAAATTTCAATCCAATCGGAATTACGGATCTCCGGGAATATAAGAAACGGTGAAAGGGCAGAATCTGAAACACAGAAACAGAGAGAGACAGAGAGACAGATCCAATCTCGGAGGGGCTCTCGCCCCTCCGCCTCCATAGAGGACATGGACTAGAGGGGAAACCCTTCTCCCATCTAGGGAGAAGGTCAAGGAAGAAGAAGAAGGGGGCCCTCTCCCCCTCTCTCCCGGTGGCGCTGGAATGCCGCCGGGGCCATCATCATCACCGCAATCTACACCAACACCTCCGCCATCTTCACCAACATCTCCATCACCTTCCCCCATCTATCTACAACGGTCCACTCTCCCACAACCCGCTGTACCCTCTACTTAAACATGGTGCTTTATGCTTCATATTATTATCCAATGATGTGTTGCCATCCTATGGTGTCCGAGTAGATTTTCGTTGTCCTATCGGTAATTGGTGAATTGCTATGATTGATTTAATTTGCTTGTGGTTATGTTGTTGTCCTTTGGTTGCCATCATATGAGCGCGCGCGTGGATCACACCATAGGGTTAGTTGTATGTTGATAGGACTATGTATTGGAGGGCAAGAGTGACAAAAGCTTCAACCTAGCATAGAAATTGATGCATACGGGATTCAAGGGGGACCAATATATCTTAATGCTATGGTTGGGTTTTACCTTAATGAATGTTAGTAGTTGCGGATGCTTGCTAATAGTTTCAATCATAAGTGCATAGAATTCCAAGTCAGGGATGGCATGCTAGCAGTGGCCTCTCCCACATAAAACTTGCTATCGGTCTAGTAACATAGTCAATTGCTTAGGGACAATTTCACAACTCCTACCACCACTTTTCCACACTCGCTATACTAACTTTGTTGCTTCTTTACCTAAAACAGCCCCTAGTTTTTATTTACGTTCTCTTTATATTCTTGCAAACCTATCCCGTTACACCTACAAAGTACTTCTAGTTTCATACTTGTTCTAGGTAAAGCGAACGTTAAGCGTGCGTAGAGTTGTGTCGGTGGTCGATAGAACTTGAGGGAATATTTGTTCTACCTTTAGCTCCTCGTTGGGTTCGGCACTCTTACTTATCGAAAGAGGCTACAATTGATCCCCTATACTTGTGGGTTATCAAGACCTTTTTCTGGCGCCGTTGCCGGGGAGTTATAGCGTGGGGTGAATATTCTCGTGTGTGCTTGTTTGCTTTATCACTAAGTAGTTTTTATTTTCTGGTCTTCTTTTCTATCTTTAGTTATGGTAGGAAACGCAAAATACCAAAAAAATAGTGGTACCTACTGAACCAATGGTTGAAGAACCACTCAAAATCTATCACACTACTGAAGCTTTTTACTTGGATCATCTTCGATCCCTATGTGCTCGGGCTGAAACCCCAACTAGCTTAGTTGAGGGCAAATCTTTAGATGAGCATGCTTGTTATGTGCGACACCGCATATTTGAAAAAGGGAAACTTTTACTGGATCAAATTCCCCGTTTGCAGTGCTATGCTTGGAATTTATGAGGAATATATGATTGTACTTGTTGTTCTAAAGACCCTAATAAACACCTTCCTTACCAATGTGGGTTTAGTGATAATGGAATCGTATCTTCGTATACTAAGGGTGTTTATAATTACTATGATGTTCAACAAATTGAAGAATTTGTTGCTTTTAGGGGTACTTGTGAAATTACTTCTTTTATTGAAGAGTGTGATACTACTCTCTACAAATCTGAAAATTTGGCCATACTTAAATATTGCTATGATAATTATGCTTCTAATCTTATATTAAACCATATATTGAGGACTCCTCCGCTATCCAAGAAGAGACTGATATTTTGCAGGAGTCTATGGAAGAAGAAATTAATGACATTGTGAGCTCATTGGATGAAAAAGATGAGGAGGAGAGCGAAGAACAAAAGGATGAAAAGCGGATTGATCACCCGTTCCCACCATCTAATGAGACTAACTGTTTATTCCATACATTGTTTAATTTCCCTTCGAATCTACCGAAGGATGAATGCTATGTGATTGTTATGATCCCGTTGACTCTTTTGAAATATCCCTTTTGATGATGCTTGCTATGCTTGTGGCCAAGATGCAAATATGAATTATGCTTATGGAAATGAAATCACTATAGTCCCTTATGTTAAACATGAAATTGTTGCTATTGCACCCACGCATGATAGTCCTATTATCTTTTTAAATTCTCCCGACTACACTATATCGGAGAAGTTTGCACTTATTAAGGATTATATTGATGGGTTGCCCTTTACCGTTGCACATGATAATTTTGATGACTATAATATGCATGTGCTTGCTGCTCCTACTTGCAATTATTATGAGAGAGGAACTACATCTCCGCCTCTTTATGTTTCCAACACGATAGAATTGCAAGAAACTGCTTATGCTATGTATTGGCCTATACTTGATGTGCATGAATTGTTCTTGTATGACATGCCGATGCATAGGAAGAGAGTTAGACTTGGTCATTGCTTGATATATGTTACTTTGTGCTCACTACTAAATTACAAATCATTGTTGATTCAAATTGGCTTTGATATACCTTGGGATCCGGGTGGATTCATTACTTGAGCACTTTTTGCCTAGCTTAATGGCTTTAAAGAAAGCGCTGCCAGGGAGACAACCCGGAAGTTTTAGAGAGTCATTTATTTATGTTGAGTGCTTTTATAAAGTTTTAAAACAAAAAATAAAATAAAGAGGGGAACCCAAAACTTTTCAAAAAGGAAAGTGGAAGTGAGAGAGACAAGCATTGTTGAAGTGTGGGAGCTCCTTGAACTTTGTTCATGCTCACGGAAACTTTGTGAATATTGATTACATAAACTTTTCAACAAAAATAATTATCCCCTTGTACAATTTCATTGTATTATAAAAATAATGTACCAAGATTTGCCTTTAGGATGTTTACATTGCTTGTTGGTTTGTGCGGTGCAAAACATAAACTTTGGCTGTAGTGCGCGATTTTACATTTTTTACTGGAATGTCAAATGGTTATGGAAAATTTTGCACTATCTTTATATACAAATTGTTTATTTTTCCTAATTATTTCAGAATTTTTGGATTAGCAGAGGTATGGTGAATGTTCAGATTATTACAGATTGTCCTGTTTAAGATAGATTCTGTTTTTGATGCATAGTTTGCTTGTTTTGATGAAACTATCGATTTCTATCAGTGGATTAAGCCATGCAAAAGTTATATTACAGTAGCTAAAATGCAAAAATAAAATATGAATTGGTTTGCAATAGTACTTAGAGTAGTGATTTGCTTTATTATACTAACGGATCTTACCGAGCTTTCTGTTGAGTTTTGTGTGGATGAAGTGTTCGAAGAACGAGGAGGTCTCGATGTGAGGAGAAGGAGGAGAGGCAAGAGCTCAATATTGTAGATTCCCAAGGCACCCAAAGTAAATATTCAAGGATACGCAAGCGTCTAAGCTTGGGGATTCCCCGGAAGGCATCCCATCTTTCTTCAACAAGTATCGGTATGTTTTCAGATTCGTTTTGTTCATGTGATATGTGCAAATCTTGGAGTGTCTTTTGCATTTAGTTTTTATTTTTCTTTTATGCACCATGCTGGTATGAGATAGTCCATGGTTGATTTATAGAATGCTCATTGCACTTCATGCATATCTTTTGAGCATGGCTTTATAGAATGCTTCATGTGCTTCACTTATATCTTTTGAAGTTTAGATTGCCTGTTTCTCTTCACATATAAAACCGTCATTTGTAGAATGCTCTTTTGCTTCACTTATATTTGTTAGAGCATGGGCATATCTTTTGTAGAAAGAATTAAATTCTCTTGCTTCACTTATATCTATTTAGAGAGATGACAGGAATTGGTCATTCACATTGTTAGTCATAAAATCCTACATAAAACTTGTAGATCACTGAATATGATATGTTTGATTCCTTGCAATAGTTTTGCGATATAAAGATGGTGATATTAGAGTCATGCTAGTGGGTAATTGTGGATTGTAGAAATACTTGTGTTGAAGTTTGTGATTCCCGTAGCATGCACGTATGGTGAACCGTTATGTGATGAAGTCAGAGCATGATTTATTTATTGATTGTCTTTCTTATGAGTGGCGGTCGGGGACGAGCGATGGTATTTTCCTACCAATATACCCCCTAGGAGCATGCGCGTAGTACTTTGTTTCGATGGCTAATAGATTTTTGCAATAAGTATGTGAGTTTTTTTATGACTAATGTTGAGTCCATGGATTATACGCACTCTCACCCTTCCATCATTGCTAGCCTCTTCGGTACCATGCATTGCCCTTTCTTATCTCGAGAGTTGGTGCAAACTTCGCCGGTGCATCCAAACCACGTGATATGATACGCTCTGTCACACATAAGCCTCCTTATATCTTCCTCAAAACAGCCACCATACCTACCTATTATGGCATTTCCATAGCCATTCCGAGATATATTGCCATGCAACTTCCATCATCATATACATGACTTGAACATTCATTGTCAGATTGCTTTGCATGATCGTAAGATAGCTAGCATGTGTCGGATTTCGGGTTCCGGCAGACCCTTGAGGTTCGAACACTGGGGTGCGCGCGGAGATTTCGCCTTCTACCTACCTGCACCCCTCCGCCTCGCTAAGATCTAAGCTATGGAAAGAACAGCACAAGAGACACAGGGTTTATAATGGTTCGGGCCACCGTTGTGGTGTAATACCCTACTCCAGTGTGTGGTGTGGTGGATTGCCTCTTGGGCTGATGATGATGAGCAATACAAGGAAGAACAACCTCGCGAGGGTCTATTCTTGGCTGGGGGGATGAACTGCTAGGAGGAGTTCAGTCACCCTTCTCTCTCTCTCTTCTTGATTCTCTCTCCGATTTCGATTTCGATCCCAGCTTGTTTCTGGGTTGGCCGATTCTAGATTCTCCCTTCTTGATTGCGATTTCGATCCCCCCTACCCTGTGGGTGGTTAGTCCTATTTATAGGCAAAGGCCCTGGGCCTCTTCCCAAATATTGAGCGGGAAGGGCGCCAACAATTGGCCATTTTGAAGGGGAACATCTGGTACACTTATCCTGACTAAAGTTGGTCCTTGCCTGCCAAAGGCTCTGGTGGTGACGCTGGTCTGGGCTCCACAATGACTTCCTCCCTGCCGTTGGATTGGTCTTGGTCTCGTTGCACCGAAACGGGTGCCTTTGCTTGATGCTCTCGCCTGCGCTTGCTCCCTTTGCACCAAAGTGGAAAGGAGGACACTACGTGGCTGGCACCCGCCTGGCGCCTTTGGTCGTCATGGCTTGCGTCACGGGCACCTCGTGAGGTACCCCGCCTTGATCTCTCCGCCTCCTCGCGAGCCAGCCTGATGAGGCCGTGCCTGAGGAAGCTCCGTGTCGTCCGCCCCGCGAGGCTTGGCCCCTTGCGAGGGTCTTGGGTCTGTGTTGATGAAGATGGGCCGCGCTGGGCCCCCTTTTGAGCCACGCCGCAGGCCGCAGGCAGGAAAGTCTGGGGACCCCTGTTCCCAGAACGCCGACAGTAGCCCCTGGGCCCAAGGCGCGCTCGGACTTGGCCGTGCAGGGAGGCGAAAGGGCAAGAGCGAAGCGCCGCGGGCCCTAACAGCCTGCGGCCTTGGGTGCCGCGTGGCGGTTGATTGGACGTGGGCGTCTCCACTTCCCCATGGCGCCTCGGTGACTGCACGGATTGGACAAGTCCCTGCATGCAAAGCGGGTCATGATTACCTGCGATTGTGGGGGCCGACGGTTGGCCCTCGCCGGTTATAAGTACGGATCGGCGCGCGCCCTTCCAGTTCATTCCCCCTTGCTTCTCCTTCTTCTTCATGGCCCCGTCGAGGAGGTTCTCGGCCGCAGAGAAGGGGAAGGCTCGCCAGGTTGAGCCTGCCTCTCCCCCACCCAAGCGGCCGAGGGCGCCCTCGCAAACATCCTGTGGCCACCACGGCAGCTCCCCGCGGCCGTGGAGACGATTTCCAGCATGGTGACGGGCGGATTGCTGCGGCCGGGGGGCGCGCTTCGGTCGCGCGTTCTCCTAGGCCGCGCTTTCGCGCTGCAGAGGTGCTGCCGGAGTTCGTTGTGTGGTCGGCGGAGCCGACTAGCACCCGGCTTCAACTTCCTCGCTTCCTCCTCGGCGAGCTCCCGGCCGGCGCCCCGGGCGGCCTCTGGCTTCAGGCAGACGGCTGCTGCAGCCGGGCCTCATGGGCTTCACTGGAGGTCTCCACAACCGAGAGCCTGGCCTTGACCCGTGGTTGGCAGACGTTTGCCCGCGCGCGTGGCCTGAGCCATCGGTGCACCCTGCACTTCAAGTTTGACGGCGATGCCACCCTCTACATGAGGGTGTTTGGGGAAGATGGTCGCCGCGCAGGGTGCTGCCCTGAGGACGACGACCACGGCCGGGAACCCAGCCCCGGTGATGATGGAGAGGACAACGCTCGCGTGATTGGCGGCGCTCAGGGTTCCCCAAGCTTCACCGGTTCTTCTTCAGGCGGCGACTCTTCTAGCGGTGGCCGCAGTCAGCCTCCATGCCGTCGTACCTGCTTGGGAGGTGGTAGCGTGTCTGCCCGCCGTCGCGCTTCGGTGAAGCGCGAGAGGGAGTCTGCCTGAGCCCCGGAGGCAGCTCGAGTCTTCCCTGCAGGCCGGTGTGAGGCGAGCTGCGCCTGATTTGTTCTTTCTTTTCCCTTTTCCTGCGTAAAAAGACAGTAGCGTGGAGCCCCGCGGGGGCGTGTTTGGGTTATTGTTGTTAATCATCGCTTTGCTTCCGTTATCGTGCCTTCCGGCTACGTGCCCGCGCGTGGATAGTTCCCGGCCCAGCCGTGGGGGGGCGACCGACCCAGGCCCTGTGTTCGTGTCGTGGTGCCCGTGGGGCACAGACTGGAGGGGTGCTCCTGTAATGGACCCAGGTCGCGAAACCTTTGAACGACTAGGACAGGAACACTCGCGAGGGTGCTCAGCTGCCCCCCTCGCAAGGCCTTGCATAAGAGAAATCGAGGCAGGAGAGTGAAAAGTCGAAGAACCATGAGCCAAAGATGGCAACAGCTTCAATAAAACTTCGAATGAGAATGAACAAGCCAACTGCGGAAAGCAAATTAAAAAGCCACGTCCGGCACCTAATCTAGTCTTCGACGTCTTCTCACCAGCGCGGAGCTAAGTGCTGCCACTAGGCGTGGGGGGGAGCCCTAGGGCCTGAGGCCGGCGCTCCTGAGACTCCGGGGCGTGTACAGCCCCAACTCATTATTACGTGAGCGTGTCACGGGCGGCGAGCTTCACAGGCGTTGGCCTTCTTCACAGGCTCCGGGCCTTTCTTGGGGGAAGCAGGCTTCACGGGCATTTGCCCTCTTCACAGGCTCCGGGCCCTTTCCAAAACGCGACAGCTTCACATGCATTCGCCTTCTTCACAGGCTCTGGGCCTTTTCCAAAACGCGACAGCTTCACAGACATTCGCCTTCTTCACAGACCCTGGGCCTTTTCCAAAACGCAACAGCTTCACAGGCATTCGCCTTCTTCACACGCTCTGGGCCTTTTCCAAAATGCGACAGCTTCACAGGCATTCGCCTTCTTCACAGGCTCTGGGCCTTTTCCAAAAAGGATAATCTTCACAGGCATTCGCCTTCTTCACAGGCTCTGGGCCTTTTCCAAAACGCGATAGCTTCACAGGCATTCGCCTTCTTCACAGGCTCTGGGCCTTTTCCAAAAAGGATAATCTTCACAGGCATTCGCCTTCTTCAGAGGTGCTGGATGTTCCATGCGTTCTGGAACGGCACCCCCTCCTGAGTCTCCAAGCGCGCGGAGCCGGGCCTGGAAACATGAACAACCTTGAAGGGGCCCTCCCACATGGGAGAGAGCTTGTGCAGTCCCTCCCCGGAGAGAACCCGCCTGAGCACGAGGTCTCCTACCTCGAGATTTCTGGGGCGGATGTTGTAGCAGTGATATCGTCGCAATGCTTGTTGGTACCTCGCCGCTCGCAGCGCGGCTTCTCGGCAACGTTCCTCCCCCAGCACGAGGTCCATCCCCCGCATGGCGTCCTGCTATGCCTCGTCGAACGCCAGGACCTGCGCGGAGCGACGTCTGACCTCGTGAGGGAGGACCGCTTCGGCTCCGTAGACCAGGAAGAACAGGGTCTCTCCAGTCGGCTTGATCGCGGTTGTGCGGATGGACCACAACACAGACTGAAGCTCGTCGTACCAACCTCTGCCGCAGGCCTCCAGCTTCTTCTTGAACGTCCTGGTCTTGAGGCCCCTCAGGACCTCTGCGTTGGCTCGCTCGGCCTGGCCGTTGCTTCGGGGGGCGATGAGGTACTGAAGGCTTGACGAGGTGGCGCCATGCGGGGCTGCCGCGGCCAGAGCTCAGCCATTCAGGTTTGTCGGTGTTGCAGGGACGGACCCATGCTCAAGCATCGTGCCGTTTGGGAGCAGATCCGTCAGTTGGCGTCAGTTGAGCGGGCAACTAGGTCAAACACATTAGCCGCGAAGGAGTGGATTCATTCAAATAGATGCTGGGAAGGTGGACATCACTGGGTCAGGCCCGAGCGACTTGGGGATGATGCAGCCCGTGGGGCGCCCCCAACAAGGTAAGCTAACAACATGAAATAAAAGGGATACATGCCGCAGGGACGGACCCATGTGGCCTGGGAATAATGCAGCCCTAGGGGGCGCTCCCAGCTGGAAATGAAACTTGAAAGATGTCACCTGATGATGTTGAGGACGAAGGAGTGTTGGTGTAGCGGACTCGGTGGGCTGCGGAAGCCGATCCTCACGAGCCCCTAGGCCCAGGGGCCTCGGGAGGCTCCGGAGGCGCTGGTGGCTCCTCGCGGACCATCTCCATCTCCGCCAGGGCTGCGGAATGCCTGGCCTCTTGAGCCTCCATGATACCCCTCATGAGGCGCTGGTACGTGGCAGCCGCGTTCGGCAAGCCGTAAGGCATGCGAACATAGCTGTGGGGTGGACCTTCGCAGCGCCCCACTCGCGAGGGCCAGAGGCTCTCTAGAGAGGCGACTCGATTGAGCCCTGGTATGTCGACGCAGACGCGCAGCCCACCATCCTCGCCTGGATGGGGAGCCACATCTGGTAGGTGGCGGTCGCCCTTCATGACTCTTGACTCCTGTAGCTCCTGAATGGCCTTGCTGACGAACTCCTGAGGGTCTGGCTCTCCTTGCCTTATTCCTTCTTAAGGGAAACGTGCTTCGAAACACGCCTCCATGTGGTGCTCAAGCGCCTCCCTCATGACCTTAGCCAGGTCGGTGGCCCTCCAAGGGAGAGCCCCCGAGCCCTGCCTGAGGAGGGCACCGGGCGCGCTTTTCTATGCGATGGAAGGAGGTTCCCCCTAGGCAGGCGCGGGCCCTGAGGGGCCTGCCTCCTGAGGGGCCGGGTCGGATGATGTCTTCTTCTTCTTGGGGGCGGTCTCGGGAAGCCTCCTGCTTCCGCGATCCGGGTCTTCCAGTGATGCGGCCTGAAAGGCTCGTTCCAGGGAACACACCGCGTCCTTCTCTTCACAGGGCACCGTGATGACTCCGCCACTTCCTGGCATCTTGAGGACGTTGTAGCCATGGTGAGTTACGACCATGAACTTGGCCAGCGCTGGGTACCCAAGGATGGCGTTGTACGGCAGGCGAATGTGAGCGACGTCGAAGTCGATGAGCTTGGTGCGGTAGTTGTCACGTGCCCCGAAGGTGACAGGGAGGCGGACCTACCCAATCGGGACCGTGGAGCCGTTGGTGACTCCGGAGAAAGGCTTGGTCGGCTGAAGCTGGTTGTAGGGCACTTGGAGATTGTTGAATGTTTCCACGGACAGGACGTTGAGCCCTGCCCCGCCATCGATGAGGGTCTTGGTGACCACCACGTTACTGATGATTGGGGAACAAAGCATCAGGAGGACTCCGGCTGTGGCCGCACACTTGAGCTGATCTGCTGAGCTGAACGTGATGGCGCACGCCGACCACCTGAGAGGGCGCGTGGCTGCGAGCTTGGGGAGGACTGCATTCACTTTGCGGGCGAACTGCTTGAAGATGCGTTGAGAGGCTGGGGCTTGAGCCCCGCCCAGGATGCAGGCGACCGCGCGCGGCTCCTGGAAGCCCCCAGCCCCCTCGTCCTGATGGCGGTCCTCGTTTCTCCTTGGCTGCGGCGGCAGCGGAGGGAGGCCTGCGTTGCCTGGCGGGCGATCCTCGCGAGGCTGATACCTCCAGTCTCCCTCGCGAGGCAGGTCTTGCCAGCGATCCTCGCGAGGTCGATCGCGCCACCCTTGGCGCGGGCAGCGATCTTCCCAGCATCCTGCGTTCCTTCCTCCTCCTTGACCATAGCCCCGGTCACCGGTCGAGGCGACGGCCAATCCTTCCTTGTCGCACGGCTCGGAGCTCTTGACATTCGTTGGTGTTGTGGGTGTGGAGGTCGTGGTACACACAGTACCGACTGCCCTTGGAAGATTCGGGCTGATCTCTGCCCCGCTTGGTGTCTGGTTCTGCCGCGAGCACGGCAGCCCCCTTGTGCTTCACATCCTTGGCCTTGGGCTTCTTCTCTTCTGGGTCTGTGGCAGGCAGCTCGAGGAGGGAGAGACGCCCTTCCTCAGCCCTGGCGCACTTGGTTGCCAAGTTGAACAACTCCAAGGAAGTGCACATGTCTTCATGCATCGCCAGCTCCTCCTTCATCTTGACATCACGCACGCCGTCGGAGAAGGCTGAGATGATGGCCTCCTCGGTCACCTTGGGAATCTTGAGGCGTGCGTTGTTGAAGCGCTGGATGTACTTCTGCAGGGTCTCTCCGGGTTGTTGCTTGATGCGGCGCATGTCACTCACGGCGGGTGGCCGGTCGTGAGTACCTTGGAAGTTGGCGATGAAGCGGGTGCGCATCTCGTCCCAGGAGGAGGTCGTGCCTGGAGCCAGGTTCAAGAGCCAGGTGCGGGCCCCGTCCTTGAGCGCCATGGGAAATCAGTTTGCCATGACCTTCTCGTCTCCGTTGGCAGCTTCGATGCCCAGCTCATAGAGCTGGAGGAACTCCGCAGGGTCGGCCGTGCCGTCGTAACGAGGAGGCAGGTCTGGCTTGAACTTGCCGGGCCACGTGACGCTGCGTATCTCGGTGGTGAAGGCACGGCAGCCTGCTGTGGCCACGGGAGGCCTTGGGTGACGGAGAGCTTGGTCTTGCATGTCCCCACGCGCTGCAGCTGGGAGCAGCGCGGGGTCTTGACATGCGGGAGCAGGAGCATGGTCGCGATGTGCTGGAGCAGGGAGCGCCCAGGCAGCTTCTTGCGGGCAAGGGACTTCTTGGTAGCTCTGCTCTTGCCGCACTGGCACCTGACGGAGCGGGTTCCGCCCAGGGGCCGCGCGCCTTGGAGCCATGGCTCCTTCTTGAGGAGGAGCCGGCTGGGGCGCCCCCGGAGCTTCGTCGCCCGCGCGGGGCGGGGTGCGGTGTAGCGGAACGGACGGCGCAGGAGAGCCCCCTGCGGCGCGGACGAGCTCGGCGACGTGGTCGAGCCATTCTTTATAGACGTCGTCGACGGGACGGTAGCGCAGGAGCTCGTTTGCCGCGATGAGCGCAGCTCGAGCCTCCATGAGTGCGCGGAGCGCGCGGGACGAAGAACCAGCTGGGGTGAGCGAGGGAGTAGCAGTGCGGCCGTCTTGCCGCACGGACGGATGTTGAGATGACGCTTGCTGCTCGTCCCCCGCCGGGCCGGTGGCGGCGTTGACGGTAGGTGATGGGGAATGGCGAGGACGCCCGCCGACAGGAGCCGTCTGAGCGACATGGGAAGCGAGAGCGGCCCGGCGCTCAGCACGGGCCCGACGAGCGTCAGACATGGACGCGATGGTCGGAGGAGAACGGGGTGGTGGAAGACGAATTCCGGCGCACCCCTACCTGGCGCGCCAAATGTTGGATTTCGGGTTCCGGCAGACCCTTGAGGTTCGAACACTGGGGTGCGCGCGGAGATTTCGCCTTCTACCTACCTGCACCCCTCCACCTCGCTAAGATCTAAGTATGGAAAGAACAGCACAAGAGACACAGGGTTTATACTGGTTCGGGCCACCGTTGTGGTGTAATACCCTACTCCAGTGTGTGGTGTGGTGGATTGCCTCTTGGGCTGATGATGATGAGCAATACAAGGAAGAACAGCCTTGCGAGGGTCTGTTCTTGGCTGGGGGGATGAACTGCTAGGAGGAGTTCAGTCACCCTTCTCTTTATCTCTTCTCGATTCTCTCTCCGATTTCGATTTCGATCCCAGCTTGTTTTTGGGTTGGCCGATTCTAGATTCTCCCTTCTTGATTGCGATTTCGATCCCCCCTACCCTGTGGGTGGTTAGTCCTATTTATAGGCAAAGGCCCTGGGCCTCTTCCCAAATATTGAGCGGGAAGGGCGCCAACAATTGGCCATTTTGAAGGGGAACATCTGGTACACTTATCCTGACTAAAGTTGGTCCTTGCCTGCCAAAGGCTCTGGTGGTGACGCTGGTCTGGGCTCCACAATGACTTCCTCCCTGCCGTTGGATTGGTCTTGGTCTCGTTGCACCGAAACGGGTGCCTTTGCTTGATGCTCTCGCCTGCGCTTGCTCCCTTTGCACCAAAGTGGAAAGGAGGACACTACGTGGCTGGCACCCGCCTGGCGCCTTTGGTCGTCATGGCTTGCGTCACGGGCACCTCGTGAGGTACCCCGCCTTGATCTCTCCGCCTCCTCGCGAGCCAGCCTGATGAGGCCGTGCCTGAGGAAGCTCCGTGTCATCCGCCCCGCGAGGCTTGGCCCCTCGCGAGGGTCTTGGGTCTGTGTTGATGAAGATGGGCCGCGCTGGGCCCCCTTTTGAGCCACGCCGCAGGCCGCAGGCAGGCAAGTATGGGGACCCCCGTTCCCAGAACGCCGCCAGCATGATATTTTCATGGCTTGTCCATTTTTAATATTTTCTATGCTAGATCATTGCACATCCCGGTACACCACCGGAGGCATTCATATAGAGTCATATTTTGTTCTAGTATAGAGTTGTAATATTGAGTTGTAAGTAAATAGAAGTGTGATGATCATCATTATTAGAATATTGTCCCATGTGAGGTTATCAAAATAAAAGTGGCCAGAGAAGCCCAAAGAGAGAGAGAGAGAGAGGCCAAAGAAGCCTATAAAAAAAGAGAAAAAATAAAAAAACGAGAGAAAAGAGAGAACGGGCAATGCTACTATCCTTTTACCACACTTGTGCTTCAGATTAGCACCATGTTCTTCATATAGAGAGTCTCTTGAGTTATCACTTTCATATACTAGTGGAAATTTTCATTATAGAACTTGGCTTGTATATTCCGATGATGGGCTTCCTCAAATGCCCGAGGTCTTCATCAGCAAGCAAGTTGGATGCACACCCACTTAGTTTCAGTTTGAGCTTTCATACACTTATAGCTCTAGTGCATCCGTTGCATGCCAATCTCTACTCCTCGCATTGACATCAATTGATGGGCATCTCCATAGCCCGTTGATTAGCCGTCTTGATGTGAGACTTTATTCCTTTTTGTCTTCTCCACACAACCTCCACCATCATATTCTATTCCACCTATAGTGCTATGTCCATGGCTCACGCTCATGTATTGCGTGAAAGTTGAAAAGGTTAGAGAACATCAAAAGTATGAAACAATTGCTTGGCTTGTCATTGGGGTCTTGCATGATTTGAATATTTTGTGTGGTGAAGATGGAGCATAGCCAGACCATATGATTTTGTAGGGATAACTTTCTTTGACCATGCTATTTTGAAAATACATGATTGCTTTATTAGTATGCTTGAAGTATTATTGTCTTAATGTCAAATGATAGGCTATTGCTTTGAATCACTCGTGTCGTAATATTCATGCCATGATTAGATTACATGATCAAGATTATGCTAGGTAGCATTCCACATCAAAAATTATCTTTTTTATCATTTACCTACTCGAGGACGAGCAGGAATTAAGCTTGGGGATGCTGATACGTCTCCGTCGTATCTATAATTTTTGATTGTTCCATGCCAATATTCTATAACTTTTATATACTTGTGGCAACTTTTTATACTATTTTGGGGACTAACTTATTGATCCAGTGCCCAGCGCCAGTTCCTGTTTGTTGCATGTTTTTTGCTTCGCAGAAAATCCATATCAAACGGAGTCCAAGCGGGATAAAAACTGACGGAGATTTTTTTGGAATATATGTGAATTTTGGGAAGTGAAATCAACGCGAGACGATGCTCGAGGGGCCCACGAGGCAGGGGGCGCGCCCCTGACCCTCGTGGACACCCCATAAGGTGGTTGGTGCCCTTCTTTCGCAGCAAGAAAGCTAATATCCGGATAAAAATTGTGTTCAAATTTCAATCCAATCGGAGTTACAGATCTCCGGGAATATAAGAAACGGTGAAAGGGAAAAATCTGAATCGCAGAAACAGAGAGACAGATCCAATCTCGGAGGGGCTCTGGCCCCTCCATCGCCATGGAGGCCATGGACCAGAGGGGAAACCCTTCTCCCATCTAGGGAGAAGGTTAAGGAAGAAGAAGAATAAGGGGGCCCCTCTCCCCCTCTCTCCCGGTGGCGCCGGAACACCACCGGGGCATCATCATCACCGCAATCTAAACCAACACCTCCGTCATTTTCACCAACATCTCCATCACCTTCCCCCATCTATCTACAGCAGTCCACTATCCTGCAACTCGCTATACCCTCTACTCGAACATAGTGCTTTATGCTTCATATTACTATCCAATGATGTGTTGCCATCCTATGATGTCTAAGTAGATTTTCGTTGTCCTATCGGTAATTGGTGAATTGCTATGATTGATTTAATTTGCTTGTGGTTAAGTTGTTGTCCTTTGGTGCCCATCATATGAGCACGCGCATGGATAACACCATAGGGTTAGTTGTATGTTGATAGGACTATGTATTGGAGGGCAAGAGTGACAGAAGCTTCAACCTAGCATAGAAATTGATGCATACGGGATTGAAGGGGGGCCAATATATCTTAATGCTATTGTTGGGTTTTACCATAATGAACGTTAGTAGTTGCGGATGCTTGCTAATAGTTCCAATCATAACTGCATAAAATTCCAAGTCAGGGATGGCATGCTCGCAATGGCCTCTCCCACATAAAACTTGCTATCGTTCTAGTAATGTAGTCAATTGCTTAGGGAAAATTTCGCAACTCCTACCACCACTTTTCCACACTCTCTATACTAACTTTATTTCTTCTTTACCTAAAACAACCCCTAGTTTTTATTTACGTGCTCTTTATATTCTTGCAAACCTATCCCGTTACACCTACAAAGTACTTCTAGTTTCATACTTGTTCTAGGTGTAGCGAACGTTTAGCGTGCGTAGAGTTGTATCGGTGGTCGATAGAACTTGAGGGAATATTTGTTCTACCTTTAGCTCCTCGTTGGGTTCGACACTCTTACTTATCGAAAGAGGCTACAATTGATCCCCAATACTTGTGGGTTATCAAGATCTTTTTCTGGCGCCGTTGCCGAGGAGTTATAGCGTGGGGTGAATATTCTCGTGTGTGCTTGTTTACTTTATCACTAAGTAGTTTTTATTTTGTGCTTTTGTTTTCTATCTTTAGTTATGGGTAGGAAATGCAAAATACCCCAAAAATAGTGGTACCTACTGAACCAATGGTTGAAGAACCACTCAAAATCTATCACACTACTGAAGCTTTTTACTTGGATCATCTTCGATCCCTATGTGCTCGGGCTGAAACCCCAACTAGCTTAGTTGAGGGCAAATCTTTAGATGAGCATGCTTGTTATGTGCGACATCACATATTTGAAAAGCACTACAAATGAACTCTGAAAAGGTTGAAAGTTGGCGTGGTTTCATCATTTCACCCACATAGCATGTGCAAAAAAGTAGAGAGGGTTACGACAAAAACTGGATGCACTTCGTGTACAAACTGGACAATCTCTTTCGAAGTATCAGGGTTTCAGACGAAAACTCATCTATTACAAAGGCAATTCAATTTTTTAACTTATTACAACTCGAGACTTTTTGTGCATTCAATATGCACCATTCAAAGCCACGTCATCAACTTTCAACCCTTACTGAGATTATTTGCTATTTTTCATGCATTTAATGATTTTTTTGAGCTAAATGAGCCTGAAATTGAATAGCACTACAAATGAACTCTGAAAAGGTTGAAAGTTGGTATGGTATCATCATTTCACCCACATAGCATGTGCAAAAAAGTAGAGAGGGTTACGACAAAAATTGATTGCACTTCGTGTACAAACTGGACAATCTCTTTCGAAGTATTAGAGTTTCGGATGAAACTCATCTATTACAAAGGCAATTCATTTTTTTAAACTTATTACAACTCCAGACTTTTTGTGCGTTCAGTATGCACCATTCAAATCCACGTCATCAACTTTCAACCCTTTCTGACATAATTTCTATTTTTCATGCATTTAATGATTTTTTGAGCTAAATGACCCTGAAATTGAAAAGCACTACAAATGAACTCTAGAAAGGTTGAAAGTTGGCATGGTATCATCATTTCACCCACATAGCATGTGCAAAAAAGTAGAGAGGGTTACGGCAAAAACTGGATGCACTTCGTGTACAAACTGGACAATCTCTTTCGAAGTATCGGAGTTTCGGACGAAACTCATCTATTACAAAGGAAATTCATTTTTTAAACTTATTACAAGTCCAGACTTTTTGTGCATTCAGTATGCACCATTCAAAGCCACGTCATCAACTTTCAACCCTTCTGACATTATTTACTAATTTTCATGCATTTAATGATTTTTTGAGCTAAATGACCCTGAAATTGAAAAGCACTACAAATGTACTCTGAAAAGGTTGAAAGTTGGCATGGAATCATCATTTCACCCACATAGCATGTGCAAAAAAGTAGAGAGGGTTACAACAAAACTGAATGCACTTCGTGTACAAACTAGACAATCTCCTTCGAAGTATTAGGGTTTCGGACGAAACTCATCTATTACAAAGGGATTTCATAACCTAAGTATTACCAAATTGAATATAATGATAAATAACACTAATATTAAACATAATAAAAAGAAACACTGAAAAATCTATTTTTAAAGTAAAGTTATTCACAAACTAGTGATTCACACAAATTTCAAATAATTCAAATTTAAACTATTCAAATTTGAAAACTACTGGAACTAATAGAAAGTTTGTAATTTTTTGTACCTAAAGCAAAATATTCACAAAGATTTTTTTGTACCTAAAGCTAAAATATTCACAAAGAAAAAAACAAAATAAAAAAGCCCGCCTGCTGGGCCACACCAGCCTGCATACGACTAGAAACCCAAGCTGTAGTTGGGCCAGGATGTAGGCCCGCAAGGCCCAGAAGGCCCACAGGGCAGAGAAGCAGTTTAGGCCCAGAAGCCTGCATTACAGAGGAGCTCAAAGGTACAACCGCAGCTGGGTTTATAAACCAGTGCGGCTGCCCTTCGCTCGGCGAGGTGGGACTAAACTTTGTGCACCGCGGGGTGGCAGCGCACCCTCTTTAGTACCGGGTTGTGGCTCTGATGTCTACTACACAACCTTCTTCTTGTAGACGTTGTTGGTGTTGGAAATATGCCCTAGAGGCAATAAAAAATGGTTATTATTGTATTTCCTTGTTCATGATAATTGTCTATTGTTCATGCTATAATTGTATTAACCGTAAACCGTAATACATGTGTGAATACATAGACCACAACATGTCCCTAGTAAGCCTCTAGTTGACTAGCTCGTTGATCAATAGATGGTCATGGTTTCCTGACCATGGACATTGGATGTCATTGATAACGGGATCACATCATTAGGAGAATGATGTGATGGACAAGACCCAATCCTAAGCCTAGCACAAGATCGTATAGTTTGTCTGCTAAAGCTTTTCTAATGTCAAGTATGATTTCCTTAGACCATGAGATTGTGCAACTCCCAGATACCGTAGGAATGCTTTGGGTGTACCAAACGCCACAACATAACTGGGTGGCTATAAAGGTGCACAACGGGTATCTCCAAAAGTGTCTGTTGGGTTGGCACGAATCGAGACTGGGATTTGTCACTCCGTGTAAACGGAGAGGTATCTTTGGGCCCACTCGGTAGGACATCATCATAATGTGCACAATGTGACCAAGGAGTTGATCACGGGATGATGTGTTACAGAATGAGTAAAGAGACTTGCCGGTAACGAGATTGAACAAGGTATCCGAACACCATAGTGTGATGGTGTGTCCGAACATCACAACTGCACCCTATTGGATATGGTGCATACCATGATGTCTCTTATCGAATTACCACTATCGTTTATGGGTTAGGCATTAGAGACAACCGCACTCACTTTAAATAGGGCATCACACAATTCCGTTGAGACGACACCGTATGAACTATGGTTTAGAGAAACCTAAGCTGTCGTTTCTTAAAAGTTTGGGGCTGCGATGCTTATGTGAAAAAGTTTCAGGCTGATAAGCTCGAACCCAAAGCGGATAAATGCATCTTCATAGAATACCCAAAAATAGTTGGGTATACCTCCTATTTTAGATCCGGAAGCAAAAGTGATAGTTTCTAGAAATGAGTCCTTTCTCGAGGAAAAGTTTCTCTCAAAAGAATTGAGTGGGAGGATGGTGGAGACTTGATGAGGTTATTGAATCGTCACTTCAACTAGTGTATAGCAGGGCACAGGAAGTTGTTCCTGTGGCACCTACACCAATTGAAGTGGAAGCTTATGATAGTGATCATGAAACTTAGGATCAAGTCACTACCAAACCTCATAGGTCGACAAGGATGCATACTACTTCAGAGTGGTACGTAATCCTGTCTTGGAAGTCATGTTGCTAGACAACAATGAACCTACGAGCTATGGAGAAGTGATTGTGGGCCCAGATTCCGAAGAATGGCTCGAGGCCATAAAATCCAAGAGAGGATCCATGTATGAAAGAAAGTATAGACTTTGAAAGAACCACTTGATGGTCGTAAGGCTGTTGGGTGAAGATGGATTTTAAAAGGAAGACCGACAATGATGGTAAGTGTCACCATTAAGAAAGCTCGACTTGTCGTTAAGATGTTTCTCGACAAGTTCAAGGAGTTGACTACGATGAGACTTTCTCACTCATAGCGATGCTAAGAGTCTGTTGGAATTATGTTAGCAGTTATTGCATTATTTATGAAATCTTGTAGATAGGATGTAAAAAACATTGTTTCCTCGACATTTTTCTTGAGGAAAGGTTGTATGTGATACAACCAGAAGGTTTTGTCAATCCTGAAAGATGCTACAAGTATGCAAAGCTCCAGCAATCCTTCTAAGGACTGGAGTAAGCATCTCGGAGTTGGAAAGTATGCTTTGATGAGATGATCAAAGATTTTGGGTTTATACAAAGTTTATGAGAAACTTGTATTTCCAAAGAAGTGAGTGGGAGCACTATCGAATTTTTGATGAGTATATGTTGTTAACATATTGTTGATCAGAAATGATGTAGAATTTCTGGAAAGCATGCATGGTTATTTGAAAAGTGTTTTTCAATGGAAAATCTGGATTAAGCTACTTGAACATTGAGCATTAAGATCTATAAGCATAGATCAAAACGCTTAATAGTACTTTCAAATGGACACATACCGTGATAAGATTTTGAAGGAGTTCAAAATAGATCAGCAAAGAAGGAGTTCTTAGCTGTGTTACAAGGTGTGAGTATTGAGTAAGACTCAAGACCTGACCACGACAGAATAGAGAGAAAGGACGAAGGTCGTCCCCTATGCTTTAGATGTAGGCCCTACATATGCTATGTTGTGTACCGCACCTGAAGTGTGCCTTGCCATGAGTCAGTCAAGGGGTACAAGAGTGATCCAGGAATGGATCACACGACAGCGGTCAAACTTATCCTTAGTAACTAGTGGACTAAGGAATTTTCTCGATTATGGAGGTGGTAAAAGAGTTCGTCGTAAAGGGTTACGTCGATGCAAACTTTGACACTAATCCGGATGACTCTAAGTAGTAAACCGGATTCGTATAGTAGAACAGTTATTTGGAATAGCTCTAAGCAGCACGTGGTAGCTGCATCTACAAGATGACATAGAGATTTGTAAAGCACACATGGATCTGAAAGGTCCAGACTCATTGACTAATAAACCTCTCTCACAAGCAAGATATGAACAAACCCCATGGGTGTTGGATTCATTGCAATCACATATTGATGTGAACTAGATTATTGACTCTAGTGCAAGTGGGAGACTATTGAAATATGCCCTAGAGGCAATAACAAAATGGTTATTATTGTATTTCCTTGTTCATGATAATTGTCTATTGTTCATTCTATAATTGTATTAACCGGAAACCATAATACATGTGTGAATACATAGACCACAACATGTCCCTAGTAAGCCTCTAGTTGACTAGCTCGTTGATCAATAGATGGTCATGGTTTCCTGACCATGGACATTGGATGTCATTGATAACGGGATCACATCATTAGGAGAATGATGTGATGGACAAGACCCAATCCTAAGCCTAGAACAAGATCGTATAGTTCGTCTGCTAAAGCTTTTCTAATGTCAAGTATCATTTCCTTAGACCATGAGATTGTGCAACTCCCAGATACCGTAGGAATGCTTTGGGTGTACCAAACGCCACAACGTAACTGGGTGGCTATAAAGGTGCACTACTGGTATCTCCGAAAGTGTCTGTTGGGTTGGCACGAATCGAGACTGGGATTTGTCACTCCGTGTAAACGGAGAGGTATCTCTGGGCCACTCGGCAGGACATCATCATAATGTGCACAATGTGACCAAGGAGTTGATCAAGGTAGCAAGCGATAAAAGTGAGCATAAACGGTATTGCAATGTGTTGAAACAAGGCCTTGGGTTCATACTTTCACTAGTGCAAGTCCTCTCAACAATAATAACATAATTGGATCATATAACTATCCCTCAACATGCAACAAAGAGTCACTCCAAAGTCACTAATAGCGGAGAACAAATGAAGAGATCATTGTAGGGTATGAAACCACCTCAAAGTTATCCTTTTTGTCGATCTATTCAAGAGTCCGTAGTAAAATAACACGAAGCTATTCTTTCCGTTCAATTTATCCTAGAGTTCGTACTAGAATAACACCTTAAGACGCAAATCAACCAAAACCCTAATGTCACCTAGATACTCCAATGTCACCTCAAGTATCCGTGGGTATGATTATACGATATGCATCACACAATCTCAGATTCATCTATTCAACCAACACAAAGAACCTCAAAGAGTGCCCCAAAGTTTCTACCGGAGAGTCAAGACGAAAACGTGTGCCGACCCCTATGCATAAGTTCACGAGGTCACGGAACTCGCAAGTTGATCACCAAAACATACATCAAGTGGATCACGTGATATCCCATTATCACCGCAGATAAGCACATGAAAGACATACATCAAGTGTTCTCAAATCCTTAAAGACTCAATCCGATAAGATAACTTCAAAGGGAAACTCAATTCATCACAAGAGAGTCGAGGGGGAGAAACATCATAAGATCCAACTATAATAGCAAAGCTCGCGATACATCAAGATTGTGCCAACTCAAGAACATGAGAGAGAGATCAAACACATAGCTACTGGTACATACCCTCAGCCCCGAGGGAGAACTACTCCCTCCTCGTCATGGAGAGCGCCGGGATGATGAAGATGGCCGTGGAAGAGGGATTCCCCCCTCCGGCAGGGTGCTGGAACGGGTCTAGATTGGTTTTCGGTGGCTACAAAGGCTTCTGGCAGCGGAACTCCCGATCTAGGTTATTTTCTGGAGGTTTCTGTATTTATAGGAAGTTTTGGCATCGGTCTCACGTCAAGATGGCACCCAAGTCGTCCACGAGGTAGGCCTATGTGCCTGGGAGGGTGGGCGCGCCCCCACCCTCGTGGATGGCCTGGGACTCTTCTGGACCAACTCTTTTACTCCGGGGTCTTCTTTTGGTCCATAAATTTTTTTCAAAAATTGGCACATTAATTGGACTCCATTAGGTATTCCTTTTTTGTAAAACTCAAAAACAAGGAAATACATAAACTGGCACTGGTCTCTAGGTTAATAGGTTAGTCCCAAAAATCATTAAAATACCATATAAAACATCCAAGGTTGATAATATAATAGCATGGAACAATAAAAAATTATAGATACGTTGGAGACGTATCAAGCATCCCCAAGCTTAATTCCTGCTCGTCCTCGAGTAGGTAAATGATAAAAACAGAATTTTTGATGTGGAATGCTACCTAACATATTTATCCATGTAATTCTCTTTATTGTGGCATGAATATTCAGATCCATAAGATTCAAGACAAAAGTTTAATATTGACATAAAAATAATAATACTTCAAGCATACTAACAGAGTAATCATGTCTTCTCAAAATAGCATGGCCAAATAAAGCTATCCCTACAAAATCATATAGTACGGCTATGCTCTATCTTCATCACACGAAATATTTAAATCATGCACAACCCCGATGACAAGCCAAGCAATTGTTTCATATTTTTTATGTTCTCAAACTTTTTCAATCTTCACGCAATACATGAGCGTGAGCCATGGACATAGCACTATAGGTGGAATAGAATGGTGGTTGTGGAGAAGACAAAAAGGAGATGACAATCTCACATCAACTAGGCGTATCAACGGGCTATGGAGATGCCCATCAATAGATATCAATGTGAGTGAGTAGGGATTTCCATGCAACGGATGAACTAGAGCTATAAGTGTATGAAAGCTCAAAAGAAACTAAGTGGGTGTGCATCCAACTTGCTTGCTCACTGATGGCCCACAAGTATAGGGGATCTATCGTAGTCCTTTCAATAAGTAAGAGTGTTGAACCCAACGAGGAGCAAAAGGAAATGATAAGCGGGTTTCAGCAAGGTATTCTCTGCAAGCACTGAAATTGTAGGTAATAGATAGTTTTGTGATAAGATAATTTGTAATGAGCAACAAGTAAAAAAAGTAAATAAAGTGCAACAAGGTGGCCCAATCCTTTTTGTAGCAAAGGACAAGCCTGGACAAACTCTTATATTATGTAAAGTGCTCCCGAGGACACACGGGAATTATCGTCAAGCTAGGTTTCATCACGATCATATGATTCGTGTTCGGTACTTTGATAATTTGGTATGTGGGTGGACCGGTGCTTGGGTACTGTCCTTACTTGGACAAGCATCCCACTTATGATTAACCTCTATTGCAAGCATCCGCAACTACAACAAAAGTATTAAGGTAAACCTAACCATATCATGAAACGTATGGATCCAAATCAGCCCCTTACGAAGCAACGCATAAACAAGGGTTTAAGCTTCTGTCACTCTAGCAACCCATCATCTACTTATTACTTCCCAATGCCTTCCTCTAGGCCCAAATAATGGTGAAGTGTCATGTAGTCGACGTTCACATAACACCACTAGAGGAGAGACAACATACATCTCATCAAAATATCGAACGAATACCAAATTCACATGACTACTAATAGCAAGACTTCTCCCATGTCCTTAGGAACAAACGTAACTACTCACAAAGCATATTCATGTTCATAATCAGAGGGTTATTAATATGCATATATGATCTGAACATACGATCTTCCACCAAGTAAACCAACTAGCATCAACTACAAGGAGTAATTAACACTACTAGCTACCTACTGGCACCAATCCCAGACTTGGAGACAAGAATTGGATACAAGAGATGAACTAGGGTTTGAGAGGAGATGGTGCTGGTGAAGATGTTGATGGAGATTGACCCCCTCCCGATGAGAGGATCGTTGGTGATGATGATGGCGATGATTTCCCCCTCCCAGAGGGAAGTTTCCCCTGCCAACAGCTCCGCCAGAGCCCTAGATTGGTTCCGCCAAGGTTCCACCTCATGGCAGCGGAGTCTCGTCCCGAAAGCTTGCGTATGATTTTTTTCTCAATGAAAGACTCCATATAGTAGAAGATGGGCATAGGAGGGCCACCAGGGGGCCCACGAGGCAGGGGGGCGCGCCCAGGGGGTAGGGCGCGCCCCCACCCTCGTGGCCAGGGTGTGGCCCCCCTCTGGAACTTCTTGTGCTCAGTATTTTTTATATATTCTGAAAATGAGTTCCGTGAAGTTTCAGGACTTTTGGAGCTGTGCAGAATAGGTCTCTAATATTTGCTCCTTTTCCAGCCCAGAATCTCATCTGCCGGCATTCTCCCTCTTTATGTAAACCTTGTAATATAAGAGAGAATAGGCATAAGTATTGTGACATAATGTGTAATAACAGCCCATAATGCAATAAATATCGATATAAAAGCATGATGCAAAATGGATGTATCAACTCCCCAAGCTTAGACCTCGCTTGTCCTCAAGCGAAAGCCGAATTCGAAAAATATGTCCACATGTTTAGAGATAGAGGTGTCGATAAAAATAAAATACGGACATGAGGGCATCATGATCATTCTTAGAAAAACAACTTATATAGTTCTTGTCATACGATCTCTTATGCAAGAGTGACAATTCAATCACAATTTCAAGTATGAATCATAAACTTCATTGAAAACTAACAAACTATAATCTCAGTCATTGGAGCAATTGCAATTTATCATAACATAGGAAAGAGTCAATATAAGAGCTTTTCAACAAGTCCACATACTCAACTATCATATAGTCTTTCACAATTGCTAACACTCACACAATACTTATGGGTATGGAGTTTTAATCGGACACATAGAAAGATAGGGGCTTACAGTTTTGCCTCCCAACGTTTTACCTCAAGGGTAATGTCAACAATAATAGTTCATGAAAACTCACATCCAATTAGCCATATATACCAGGATCTTTCCAACATGTTGTGCTTGCCAAAAGATAAAATGTAAAAAGGAAGGGTGAAGATCACCATGACTCTTATGCAAGGTAGGAGATAAAAGTAAAAGATAGGCCCTTCGCAGAGGGAAGTAGAGGTTGTCATGCGCTTTTATGGTTGGATGCACAAAATCTTAATGCGAAAGAACGTCACTTTATATTGCCACTTGTGATGTGGACCTTTATTATGCAGTCCGTCGCTTTTATTTCTTCCATATCACATGATCGTATAAAGCTTATTTCCTCCACACCAATCAATCATACATATTTAGAGAGCAATTTTTATTGCTTGCACCGATGACAACTTACTTGAAGGATCTTACTCAATCCATAGGTAGATATGGTGGACTTTCATGGAAAAACTGGGTTTAGGGATATTTGGAAGCACAAGTAGTATCTCTACTGGGTGCAAAGAATTGGCTAGCATGAGAGGGAAAGGCAAGCTCAATCATGTTGGGTGATCCATGATAATATAATTTATCTCAGATGTAAGAAAACATAACCCATTACGTTGTCTTCCTTGTCCAACGTCAACTCTTTAGCATGTCATATTTTAATGAGTGCTCACAATCATAAAAGATGTCCAAGATAGTATATTTATATGTGAAGACCTCTCTTTCTTTATTACTTCCTATTAATTGCAACGATGACCAAAACTATGTTTGTCAACTCTCAACAACTTTTATTCATCATACTCTTTCTATGTGAGCTCATTACTCGCCATAAGATCCATATGATCTTTTTGTTTCTTTTTATTTATTTCTCTTTTATTTTATTCCCTCAAGATCATGACAAAATAATCAAGCCCTTGACTCAACACTAATCTTTATTATATATAGCGCATGGACTCGATTACATAGAAGGATCATAAAGCAAAACTCACAACTAGATCATACCAAAACTTTATGCTACTAGATCAAGATATTATCAAAAGGATCGAACTAAGAAAAACGGTAAAGATAAAAGTGATGGTGATACGATACCAGGGCAATCCCCCAAGCTTGGCGGTTGCCAAGGGGAGTGCCCATACCAGATACTCAATTCTTCTTTGTTGGTGAAGAAGGTGGAGTTGTTGATGATGGATAGTCGCACATTGAGCGTAGGAGGTCCTCCAACTTGCGGATAATGCCCTTGAGTGTGATGATATGCTCCTTCAACAAAATATTTTCATGTGTGAGATACTTGTTTTGTATAGGAGCTAACTCAATCATCTTGAAAGCTTCAATCTCAGTTGGGGTAAGAAGATTGTGATCAAGTTGAAGGATGCTTCTATTGCCGAAAGTTGGTCCTCTGTGGCCTTCTTGATCCCTTCATCCTTGTTGATCTCCATGGGTTCTTCCCTCTTTAGCTCTATCTTCATTAGCCAAGCATCGTTGCCCTCATTGTTGGAGGAGGAGGGAGAAGACATGATGCTTGGCTTTGACAACCCTGGCAGAAAACAACTCGAAACAAGAACAGGAGATTTTTGCTTGATACGGTGGTCAAAACCATCGGGAGATTATATAATGAATTTTTACCGACCAAAATACGTAACATGCAAGAAAACAGAGTCCGGAGAGCACATGAGGTGCCCACGAGGCAGGGGGCGCGCCCTCCACCCTCGTGGAGCCCTCGTGCCCTTCCCAGACTGCTTCTTATTTTTCTATTTTTCTAAATATTCCAAAATGGAGAAAAATTGCCATTTGAACTGTTTTGAAGTCGGTTTACTTACCGTACCACATACCTATTCCTTTTCGGAGTCTGAAACATTCCGGAAAGTGTCCCTTATGTATTCCTCTGGGGTTATGGTTTCAATAACATTGGTTTCAACATTTATAGGATTACCTGAGATATAATGTTTGATTCTTCGACCGTTCACCACCTTCAGATTTGTGCCTTCGAAGTTGTTGATTTTTATGGCACCGGAACAATAGACCCCCTCGACAACGTAAGGACCTTCCCATTTAGAGAGAAGCTTTCCTGCAAAAAATCTTAAACGAGAGTTGTATAGCAATACATAATCACCTACATTAAACTCACGCTTTTGTATCCTTTTGTCATGCCATCTTTTAACTTTTTCTTTAAACAATTTGGCATTCTCATAGGCTTGGGTTCTCCATTCATCAAGTGAGCTAATGTCAAATAAACTCTTCTCACCGGCAAGTTTGAAATCATAATTGAGCTCTTTGATAGCCCAATAAGCCTTATGTTCTAGTTCGAGAGGTAAGTGACATGCTTTTCCATAAACCATTTTATACGGAGACATACCCATAGGATTTTTATATGCAGTTCTATAGGCCCATAATGCATCAACATGTTTCTTGGACCAATTCTTTCTAGATCTATTAACAGTCTTTTGCAAAATTAATTTGAGTTCTCTATTACTCAATTCTACTTGACCACTAGACTGTGGGTGATAAGGAGATGCAATTCTATGATTAACATCATACTTAGCAAGCATTTTACGAAAAGCACCATGAATAAAATGTGAACCACCATCAGTCATTAGATATCTAGGGACTCCAAACCTCAGAAAATAACCTCTTTAAGCATCTTAATAGAGGTGTTATGATCAACACTACTAGTTGGAATAGCTTCTACCCACTTAGTAACGTAATCAACAACAACTAAAATATGTGTATGTCCATTAGAGGCAGGAAAGGGTCCCATATAATCAAAGCCCCAAACATCAAATGGTTCGATAACAAGTGAATAATTCATAGGCATTTCTTGACGTCTACTAATATTACCAATTCTTTGACATTCATCACAAGATAAGACAAACTTACGGGCATCCTTGAAGAGAGAAGGCCAATAAAAACTGGATTGCAATACCTTATGTGCAGTTCTATCTCCAGCGTGGTGTCCTCCATAAGCTTCGGAGTGACACTTGCGTAGGATCTGTTCCCGTTCATGCTCAGGTACACAACGTCTAATAACACCATCTAGTCCTTCTTTATAAAGATGTGGGTCATCCCAAAAGTAATGTCTTAAATCATAGAAAAACTTCTTGTTTTGCTGGTATGTGAAACTAGGTGGTATAAATTTAGCAACAATGTAATTAGCATAATCAGCATACCATGGAGCAGTATGAGAAGCATTTATGACATTTAATTGTTCATCAGCAAAGCTATCATCAATAGGTAGTGGGTCATCAAGAACATTTTCCAACCTAGACAAGTTATCTGCAATGGGGTTCTCAACTCCCTTTCTATCAATAATATGCAAATCAAATTCTTGTAGCAGGAGAACCCATCTAATAAGTCTAGGTTTAGCATCTTTATTTTCCATAAGATATTTAATAGCAGCATGATCTGTGTGAATAGTTACTTTAGAATCAACAATATAAGGTCTGAACTTATCACAAGCAAATACAACTGCTAAGAATTCTTTTTCAGTAGTAGCATAGTTTCTCTGGGCATTGTCTAGAGTTTTACTAGCATATTGAACAACATTTTATTTCTTATCAACTCTTTGCCCTAGAACATCACCTACATCATTGTGACGCCCGGATAGATACACTATAGTAACCCTCTGCTAATGATGCCACATAACCTCGATTACTGTTGCTAATCTCGTGTTAGTTCAAAAACCAATTCAAATTCAAATTTAAAAATATGGCAAACAACAAAAGTTTTCAAAAGGTCAAAACTAAAATGTTCTTATTCTGACAATTAATTCACAAGATATATTGGTGGAGAAAACAAGTTTTTTAAATGTCTAAATGCACTAAACTAATTAAATTAGTAGCTATAACCAATAATCCAATGCTTTTTGTAATATAAAAAATATTAAAATAATTTATTTGGGAGCCCAAGTTATTGTGGCATTAGCAAAAGTAGTAACATTATTTTAGGAACAAATTATATATTTTTTAATTAAAACTTTGGTAAATAGAAAATAAAATAAAACAGTAAAAGAAATAAGATAAAAAGGAAAAAGAAAAAGAAAAACTAATACTAACAAAAGCAAATGAGGGAACCCCCCCTCCCACGGCCTAGTGGCCCAGCTGGCCGGCCAGCCCACCTGGCCTCGCCGGCCCACCCCGCCGCCTCAACCCACCGAACCCCCCACTAACCCTAGCCCACGTCCCCACTCCCCCCACTCCTCGCTCTCTCTCCCTGATCCAGATCAGGATCGGGGGCGCTCGGCCTCGTGCCTCACCGGCTCACCACAGCCGCCCCTCCTGCCGCCTCGACCTGTCGCTTGCCTCCCCCACCCCCACCGGCCTGAACGACGTCCCGACGCCGCGGGACCACGCCGCCCAGAACGAACGTCGTCGCCGCCTTGTCCTCCACCTCCCCGACGGACTCCTTCCTCGACCTCCTCTCCATCACGCGGTCGTCCCCGTCCACCTCCTCGTTGCCCCGCTGCCCGAACCCCTACAGCATCCCTGTGAGCCGCCGCCTCTCCTCCTCACTCCCTCTCTCCCGTCGTTGACCCCCCCGCTCACCGAGCACGTGCCCCGCTCGCGGCCGCGGTCATCGCATCCGCGGCCCCCTCCCCATGCGCACCCAGCGCCATGCCCGCGCCCCCTGCCTCACCATGCGGGCGCGCCCGACACCGCCTGCGCCTAGTGCGTGCCCGTGCCGCCCGTCTCCACCCCGCTGACTCCCTCCGTGGCTCGCCCGATGCCGCACCATGGCCTCGCCCTAGCTCGCCGGCGCCCTGCCGTTCCTGCCTGCAACCGCCTTTGTCGTCCGCGTCCGCGGCTTCGCAGCCCCGTGCGTCGCTCGCACCCACTGCCGCCCCACCCTACGCCGCGCTCTGCCCGCCACCGCGGCCATCCCTCCGGCGCCTCCGCTGGCCGCCGGCGCCGGCGTGCGTCGTGCGCGCCCAGCGCCGCTCGGGCAAGCACCCGCCCTGGCGCCTTGCCCTGCGGCATGCCCATGCCCGTTAGCGCCCGCTAACCCGCACCAGCCCCCTGGCCCAATGACATATGGGCCCCGCCCACAGAACAAAATTTTTAAAAAAACATATATGAAATAATAAATAAATAATAATAAAATTAATTAATTAATTAACCAAATAATTAACTTAATTAATTCTCTTTAAATTAACTAATTATGATTAATTAACCTAATAACTAATTAACCTAATTAACTACTGTTAATTAACAAAATAGTCAATGACATGTGGGACCCACATGTCAGGTTGACCAGTCAACACCCCTGTTGACTGCTGACGTCAGCATGACGTGACGTCAGTATGCACTGTTCTGGATAAGGTTGATTTAAATAATTAAATAAATCCTAAAAATGATTTAAATCTTTTAAAATTAATATAAAATAAACGGTAGCTCGGGTGGAAAAACTTTGTACATGAAAGTTGCTCAGAACAACGGGAAGAATCGAGATACGGAGCCCGTTTGTCCGCCACGCATCCCTAGCATAGAGAACACACAACTTTCCCCCTCCGATTCATCTGTCCAAAAACGCGAAACACCGGGGACATTTTCCCGGATGTTTCCCCCCTTCACCGGTATCACCTCATACCGTGTTAGGGCACCCCTAGCACCGCTACTTGTCTTGTCAAGCATCGTTATGCATCTGTTTGCACTGTATTCATTGTTTCTTCCCCCTCTTCTCTCTGGTAGACTACGAGACTGACGCTGCTGCTGGTGCCCCGATTGACTACGTCGTTGACGACCCCTCTCTCTTGCCAGAGCAACCAGGCAAGCCCCCCCCCTTGATCACCAGATATCGCCTACTCTTCTCTATACTGCTTGCATTAGAGTAGTGTAGCATGTTACTGCTTTCCGTTAATCCTATTCTGATGCATAGTCTGTCATTGTTGCTACAGCTGTTGATACCTAACCTGCAATCCTAAATGCTTAGTATAGGATGCTAGTTTATCATCAGTGGCCCTACATTCTTGTCTGTCTGCCATGCTATACTATCGGGCCGTGATCACGTCGGGTGTTGATCACGGGTATATACTATACTTCATACTTTACATGTTGTGA
Organism: Triticum aestivum; assembly: GCF_018294505.1. Classification (NCBI taxonomy): domain Eukaryota; kingdom Viridiplantae; phylum Streptophyta; class Magnoliopsida; order Poales; family Poaceae; genus Triticum; species Triticum aestivum. The sequence goes on along the minus strand of NC_057794.1, from coordinate 65,210,009 downwards.
CTAAAGTCGGGTCGGCTCATTGAGTACCCGCAAGTGATTCTGATGTGGGGGCTAAAGCGGCAGGTGGCTCCATCTAGGTAGTGGTGGGCCTGAGTTCCCGACGGCCCCCGACTGTTACTTTGAGGCGGAGCAATAGGGCAGGTTGAGACCACCTAGGAGAGAGGTGGGCCTGGCCCTGGTCGGCGTTCGCGGTTAGTTCAAAATAACACGCTTAACAAGATCTTGGTATTTCATCTGAGTCTGGCTACTGGCCTACACGCACTAACCAACTACGCGGGAACAGTTATGGGCACTCGACGTCGTGGTATCAGCCGAAGCCTTCGTGACGTCAGCGACTGAGCGGCGCGTGCCAGGTTGGACATCGTAACGTAACTTCCTTTGTAATGGAGGTTGCTAGGTCTGCTCACCGTCCACCCTCGCAACATGTAGGTGTGCAATGGGCGATGGGCCCAAACCCCTGCGCCATAGGATTTAGACCGGCGTGCTGACCTCTTTGTTCTGCCTAGGTATGGCTGCAACATGTTGATCTTCCGAGGCCGGGCATGACCCAGGAAAGTGTGTCCGGACAAAGGGGATCGAGCGTGTTGGGAAATGTGGTGCACCCCTGCAGGGAACTTAATCTGTTCGAATAGCCGTGATCTTCGGTAACAGGACGAGTTGGAGTTGTACCTTGACCTTATGAGAACTAGAACCGGATACTTAATAAAATACACCCTTCCAAGTGCCAGATACAACCGATGATCGCTATCTAACAGGGCGACCAGGGGAGGATCATCAGTTAGAATTATGCTATGCGATGTTACTTGGTGAACTTACCATCTACTCTCTCCTTCTGCTGCAAGATGGAGGATACCGGAAGCGTAGTCTTCGAAAGGACTAGCTACCCCCCTCTTATTCCGGCATTCTGCAGTTCAGTCCACATATGATACCCCCCTTTTCCATTTGATACCAATGCATACATATGTAGTGTAGCTCCTTGCTTGCGAGTACTTCGGATGAGTACTCACGGTAGCTTTGCTCCCCTTTCCCCCTTTCCTATACCCAATTGCTACGACCAGCCGTTGGAGTCCAGGAGCCAGACGCCACTATCGATGACGACTACTACTACACTGGAGGTGCCTACTACTACGTGCAGCCCGCTGACGACGACTAGGAGTAGTTTAGGACGATCCCAGGCAGGAGGCCTGCGCCTCTTTCGATCTGTATCCTAGTTTGTGCTAGCCTTTTAAGGCAAACTTGTTTAACTTATATCTATACTCAGATATTTTTGCTTCCGCTGACTCGTCTATGATCGAGCTCTTGTATTCGATCCCTCGAGGCCACTAGCTTGTAATATGATGCTTGTATGATTTATTTTATTTGTAGAGTTGTGTTGTGATATCTTCCTGTGAGTCCCTGATCTTGATCGTACACGTTTGCATGTATGATTAGTGTACGGTTGAATCGGGGGCGTCACAAGTTGGTATCAAAGCCGACTGCCTGTAGGAATCCCCTTCCACACTCCTTGGCCGAAGTCGAGTCTAGACATTGCAAAACTTTTACTAACATGGCTGTGTGTCTTACGAGCCCACGTCGCCATTTGGGTGGTATTAGGATCTTTTATTCCTCGTCTATACTCTAGGACTATGATCTCTCTTCTATTCGTGTTTAAATGGTTTTACTAACTCTAACATTAGGATCTTGTGATCACGTCCACCTGGAGTTCCCCTTATTACAGATGATTGCCTGCTGCACCAGAAGATTCCAAAGATAATCTCCGATGTTCTCTCAAGACAGTTGTGCCCACCGCCTTTGGAAATTCCCTACCACTGTTGTATCATTATGGATAACTACATACACTTGCCCTTTCAAATCCCATTGATCTTGTTATTACAAGATATGCCGAAAATTCTCTCTATTGTTCCGAGAATACTTTGTGCCTACTGCCCTGCAGTTCTAAGCCACCTGAATACCCCTACGGATAATTCCTCGCACTTACCGAGTATCCGCCCTTCCCCAGTTGTTTATGTGTTTCACTAAGGTCTCCGAATTAATATTCGATCTTCCGAAAATCCTTAGCACTTATTGCTCTTGAAATTCTTGCTTGCTTGCATTATGGTTAAGCCCATAAGTATAATAATCTTACTGGCAGCCTTTGTCACTATCATTTTGAGCCCATTGATTTAATATGTTGCGAATGCTCGCAATCCTCAATCAGATCCTAGAATTCATCCTTTCGGCTCAGACGTCATTTTAAGCGTGAGCTGAATCTCGACCAATCAAATTGTTGTCGATTTTACCCCTAAGCTTACTCAACTTATCCATCCTTAATCAGAGCATTTGCTTCTGATCCTTTGATTTGGAAATCATAATTCCTTTACATGTGAGCTTTGAATTAGCCAATTGCTTCTATAATCCAATGCCTTTGCATTGTTTCTTTATCTAGTTGAGTGCCGATACTCACATTAGCTTCGGTATGGACCGCCAGATCCTTTGTTGGAATATCATCCGACAATGTCCTTCATATACAAAAACCTTGAGAAGTTCTTTCCCTGATATATAATGCCTTTGGCAATTTGTATCCTCTACTTTCATAACCATACTCTACTTTGGAACTTGTATTATCTAGTCCGAAGTTTGTAGTATATGTTCCTAAGATGCCCTGATGGGTTGAACCTACGCCTTCCCTAATCCGTGTGAACCCGAAAGATTTCACGGGTCATACTTATCTAGTATTGCACCAGGTAAAAACTTTCAACAACTAATGTCATTTTCGAAATACGAGAGGTGAATGGAAGGTTATACATTGAAGAAGTGGGAGTCGACCTTGAACTTTGTGTTCATGCCCATGGACACGATGTAGATCCTATCATGAAAGCTTCTTGTAATAATAACTATTTCCTTGATTTAATATCCTTTGGTATCGGTGAATTGATCCTTTGCAATCATGGTTCTGACCATATGTTCTTCTTTGATCCCATTTCTCGGGCAAAGTTTAAGCACTTGTCTTCTGTGGATCAATACACCTGTCCAACCTTTACTTTGGTCTGTCATCGAGTATTACCCCCTAGTATCTTGAGATTGTCATGGAACTGCATAACTTCTTATGATTTCTTTGTCAAGTACTACATTCTCACCGATTCCAAATTTTTCACGGGCTCTGAGTTATTAAACCCTCAAGGACACCGATAACTGAATCGAGTCCGCATCGCGACTAAACAACTCTTAGTAATCTTCTTTACTTGCAAGTTTGTACCCGATCACGCCATTCCTAACATGTTTGGCTATATCATTATCATGCTAAGTTTTTACTGTGCTACATGGTCCTTCGCGGAGCACAATTTCCGATGATGAGCTAACCCTATGTCGATCTTCCTCATCATATCATTTCGCCTTGAACAGCAAACTTGATTTTGAGTAAGTGTCCTATCCTTGGTTCCAATAACCTTTCACTTCATCATTCCTTTGACTTGATGTCATCGCTGATTGATTACATCTTCATGAGATCTCTTGACAAATGTGTCGTGATCATCATCAGCATTCTGAGCTCTTCCAGGATATCAATTGAATTCATGATGAGAAATGCCATCCTTATCCCCTCGATGATTTTATTAACATCGACAACATTCTTGCATTCACTCTGACCCAAAACTTGTTCATGTTTTGTGTTGCACCTAGAGTTCCTTCCTATCCAACTTATATTAGGATTCTATCTTGGAGTATTACCATCTTTTATGTCAAGGATGTTGAGAGAATTTCTCCAGCTATTAATTCTTGCTATAGTGATACTTCTCACCATCACCATTCTTCCTTGCTCCCCGTGTTATTTCTAACCGGATAACCGACAATTGAACTATGACGTGCGACTTCAAAACTTCTAGCAACCCTATTGCCTTGAAGTTAATGGTCGATATTTCATTCTTAGACCATTGGTTATCGAATCACCATTCTAACATTGATCGTACTACCTAAGCCCATATTTTGGGTGCACTTTACAACCAACGTTTAATTGTGTATGTTTTCCTCGAGCATACCTCCTTATATCATTTGATCCGACAAATGTTATCACCTTGTTCACATAATTGTGGAAATACATCTTTTGGAAATCCCAATGAATTGTCACTGAGATCATCAGCCACCTCCTCATTCTCTCCATGGTTTACTAATGAACTCTTGTATCGGAACTCGCTTCCATAGTTCATTTCCCGAGAATATTACGTTGTCTTCTCATCAATTTGTGTCACAACTTTTTCTTCTCAGGTGTCCTGAGTCTGAGGTATCCTGACCCCAATCAGATCTGAATCTCGGTCTAATATGATGGTTGGAACATATTTCCAAGAGTTATAACATTGGTCTTTATGTGACCTGGTAAGGTGATGTCGTGCCTAGCACACTTGGCCTGAGGACCTATTGTTATAGATTCCTTTTCAGCAAGGTTATCCATTCTTCCATGTGGAAATTGTAAGACTTATTCTACCAGTTATTCCTGATGGATCCTTTGTGTTTCCAAAGTCTGACCTTCACCTGTTGACCATGTCAATGCTATCTCGAAGCATGTCTATGGTACTCCGATTTTCAACAAGAACAATTGAAGCCCAATGCTAAATGTTTCCTGCTCAATTATCCAAATACCATTGTATGGGTAATGTCATGAAATTTCTCTCCCCTTACCTGAAGAGTTTGCTACATTGTATCCTGTCATGGATATCATGCTTTGCTTGTCTTTGGGAAGGATATACCCCTGAATTATGTGTCTAAACACAATTTTCCTTTCCATTGTGTTGTTTAAACTTCTTGAGGTTTATATGATCTAAGCAGTAATATTCTCCTGCTTATGTAAACACCTCGTTGTACAATTCTGTCAGCAAGACCCTGTTACTATTGTTGATGACATTCCGGTAGCCACCGATGGACGAGAACTTTGCCTATTGGTCCGCCTCGTTGAACGAGCAGGAAAATCGTTCTCTTCATCCCTCGCCCTTGGTACCGATGTTGTTGCCGACATAACTGAAAGGTTATTCTCTGACGTGCCTTGCTATCATAACTGTGCAAGATGTCACCGCTCTTTCTACTTTTAACCCACATGGTGGGCCCATAACCCACAACTCCACATGATCGAAACCTGACTCTCCTATACACCCCCTGTTCCCAAAGATACTCGCGCGTGTCCTCGTGGGTAATTCACGAGCCACCTTCCGAGAAATCGTCAATTCTGGTATCAGACACAAAACTAATTCTTGTTGCTCTGAACCCCTTTCACGCGCTGTTTCAGGCAACAACGATTGTATATCCGCTTGAAACTTCTAATGGTACCTTCTTACTTTGCTCTTGATGTGTTTCATTTGTTCAACTCGAAAGATACTCATGTGTTCATTCTTGGGATACCCCTAGATGATTTTACCTTATAACATCCTATCGTTGTAGAGCTACTCCTTACCTATTCGTAAGTACGATGGAGTTCCTTGAAGAAAGGACGACAACTTCATCATGATGCGTTGGAATAAAGAATTGAAGACATCAATGAAAGGGATTAACTTCTTCAAGAAGAGCAGCCAAGATCGAGAAGATCTGTTGGAATATCGTAACCAGACCTTTCCCCTTACTCTACCTCTTAAATCTCGGGACGAGATTTCTTGTAGTGGAGGAGAATTGTGACGCCCGGATAGATACACTACAGTAACCCTCTACTAATGATGCCACGTCAATATCGTGTTAGTTCAAAAACCAATTGAAATTCAAATTTAAAAATATGGCAAACAACAAAAGTTTTCAAAAGGTCAAAACTAAAATGTTCTTATTCTAACAATTATTTCACAAGATATATTGGTGGAGAAAACAAGTTTTTTATAAAATGTTTAAATGCACTAAACTAATTAAATTAGTAGCTATAGCCAATAATCCAATGATTTTTGTAATAAAAAATATTAAACTAATTTATTTGGGAGCCCAAGAATTGTGGCATTAGCAAAAGTAGTAACATTATTTTAGGAAAAAATTATATATATTTTTTAATTAAAACTTTGGTAAACAGAAAATAAAATAAAATAGTAAAAAAATTAGATAAAAAGGAAAAACAAAAACAAAAACTATTACTAACAAAAGCAAATGAGGGAACCCCCCCTCCCACGGCCCACTGGCCCAGCTGGCCGGCCAGCCCACCTGGCCTTGCCGGCCCACCCCGCCGCCTCAACCCACCGAACCCCTCCCACTAACCCTAGCCAACGTCCCCACTCCCCCCACTCCTCGCTCTCTCTCCCCGATCCAGATCGGGATCGGGGGCGCTCGGCCTCGTGCCTCGCCGGCTCACCGGAGCCGTCCCATCGCCCCTCCTGCCGCCTCGACCCATCGCTCGCCTCCCCCACCCCCACTGGCCTCAACGCCATCCCGACACCGCGGGACCATGCCGCCTGGAACGAACGCCGTCGCCGCCTTGTCCTCCACCTCCCCGACGGACTCCTTCCTCGACCTCCTCTCCGTCACGCGGTCGTCCCCGTCCACCTCCTCCTTTCCCCGCTCCCCGAACCCCTGCAGCACCCCTATGAGCTGCCGCCTCTCCTCCTCACTCCCTCTCTCCCGTAGTTGACCCCCCGCTCACCGCGCACATGCCCCGCTCGCGGCCGCGGTCACCGCATTCGCAGCCCCCTCCCCGTGCGCACCCAGCGCCACGCCCGCGCCCCCTGCCTCACCGTGCGGGCACGCCCGATGCCGCCTGCGCCCAGTGCGTGCCCGTGCCGCCTATCTCCCCCCCGCTGACTCCCTCCGTAGCTCGCTCGATGCCGCGCCGTGGCCTCGCCCTAGCTCGCCGGCGCCCTGTCGTTCCTGCCCACAACCGCCTTTGCCGTCCGCGTCCGCGGCTTCGCAACCCCGTGCGTTGCTCGCACCCACTGCCGCCTCCCCTGCACCGCGCTCTGCCCGCCACTGCGGCCATCCCTCCGCCGCCTCCGCTGGCCGCCGGCGCCGGTGTGCGCCGTGCGCGCCCAGCGCCTCTCGGGCAGCCGCCCGTCTCGGCGCCCCACCCCACTACATGTCTGTGCCTGTTAGCGCCCGCTAACCCGCACCGCCCCCCTGGCCCAATGACATATGGGCCCCACCCATAGAACGATTTCCATCCGCAAGTGATTCTGATGTGGGGGCTGAAGGGGCAGGTGGCTCCATCCAGGTAGTGGTGGGCCTGAGTTCCCGACGGCCCTCGACTGTTACTTTGAGGTGGAGCGACAGGGCAGGTTGAGACCACCTAGGAGAGAGGTGGGCCAGGCCCTGGTCGGCGTTCGCGATTACTTCAAAATAACACGCTTAACGAGATCTTGGTATTTGATTTGAGTCTGGCTACTGGCCTATACACACTAACCAACTACGCGGGAACAGTTATGGGCACTCGACGTCGTGGTATCAGCCGAAGCCTTCGTGACGTTAGCGACTGAGTGGCGCGCGCCGGGTTGGACAGCATAACGTAACTTCCTTTGTAATGGAGGTTGCTAGATCTGCTCACCGCCCGCCCTCGCAACATGCAGGTGTGCAATGGGCGATGGGCCCAGACCCCCACACCACAGGATTTAGACCGGCGTGCTGACCTCTCTGTTGTGCCTAGGCAGAGCTGCGACGTGTTGATCTTCCGAGGCCGGGCATGACCCAGGAAAGTGTGTCTGGACAAAGGGGATCGAGCATGTTGGGAAATGTGGTGCACCCCTGCAGGGAAGTTAATCTATTCGAATAGCCATGATCTTCGGTAACAAGACGACTTGGAGTTGTACCTTGACCTTATGACAACTAGAACTGGATACTTAATAAAATACACCCTTCCAAGTGCCAGATACAACCGATGATCGCTCTCTAACAGGGCGACGAGGGGAGGATCATCGATTAGGATTATGCTATGCGATGTTACTTGGTGAACTTACCATCTACTCTCTCCTTCTGCTGCAAGATGGAGGATACCAGAAGCGTAGTCTTCGAAAGGACTAGCTACCCCCTTATTATTCCGGTATACTGTAGTTCAGTCCACATATGATACACCCCTTTTCCATTTGATACCAATGCATACATATGTAGTGTAGCTCCTTGCTTGCGAGTACTTTGGATGAGTACTCACGGTTGCTTTGCTCCCCCTTTTCCCCTTTCCTATACCCGATTGCTGCGACCAGACGTTGGAGTCCAGGAGCCAGACGCCACTATCGATGACGACTACTACACTGGAGGTGCCTACTACTACATGCAGCCCGCTGACGACAACCAGGAGTAGTTTAGGATGATCCCAGGCAGGATGCCTGCGCCTCTTTCGATTTGTATCCTAGTTTGTGCTAGCTTCCTTAAGGCAAACTTGTTTAACTTATGTGTGTACTCAGATATTGTTGCTTCCGCTGACTCATCTATGATCGAGGTCTTGGATTGTAATATGATGCTTGTATGATTTATTTTATTTGTAGAGTTGTGTTGTGATATCTTCCCGTGAGTCCTTGATCTTGATCATACACGTTTGCGTGTATGATTAGTGTACGGTTGAATCGGGGGCGTCACAAGCATAATCACTAGCATCGCACATAATTTCAAAAGGTAAATTCCAATTAGGTGGCTGAACGATAGGTGAAGAGATTAATGCTTTCTTAAGTATTTCAAATGCTTCTACACAATCATCATCAAAGACGAACGGTATATCTTTTTGTAATAAATTAGTCAGAGGCCGAGAAATTTTTGAGAAGTCCTTAATGAACCTCCTATAAAAGCCGGCATGACCAAGGAAACTTCTTATATCTTTGATGTCCTTGGGACACAGCACTTTTCAATAGCATCAACTTTAGCTTTATCAACTTCAATGCCTCTTTCAGAAATTTTGTGCCCCAAGACAATACTTCATTAACCATAAAGTGACATTTCTCCCAATTCAAGACAAGGTTAGTTTCTTCACATCTCTGCAAAACTCGATTAAGGTTGCTTAAGCAATCATCAAAAGAGGATCCATAAATGGAGAAATCATCCATGAATGCCTCACATATCTTTTCACAAAAATCAGAAAATATAGCCATCATGCATCTTTGAAAGGTAGCAGGTGCATTACATAAACCAAAAGGCATACGTCTATAAGCAAAAGTACCGAAAGGGCAAGTAAAAGTGGTCTTAGATTGATCATCAGCTGACACATGTATTTGAGAAAAACCAGAATAACCATCTAGAAAGAAAAACTGTGTATGTTTGGATAATCTTTCTAGCATTTGATCAATAAAAGGTAAGGGGTAATGATCTTTTTTAGTAGCCTTATTTAATTCGCGGAAATCAATTACCATCCTGTAACCTGCAATAATTCTTTGCGGAATCAATTCATCTTTATCATTAGGAACGATAGTAATACCTCCCTTTTCAGGAACACAATGGATAGGACTTACCCACTAACTATCAGCAACGGGATAAATTATACCTGCCTCAAGGAGCTTTAATATTTCTTTTCTTACCACTTCTTTCATCTTAGGATTCAGTCGTCGTTGGTGATCAATAACTGGTTTGGCATCTTTTTCCAAATTTATTTTGTGTTGACATAGAGTGGGACTAATGCCCTTAAGATCATCAAGAGTATATCCAATAGCAGCATGGTGCTTCTTCAGAGTTTTCAATAATTTTTCTGCCTCCTTCTCTGAAAGGTTAGCACTAATAATAACAGGATATATCTTCTTTTCATCAAGATAAGCATATTTAAGAGTATCATGCAATGGTTTAAGCTCAAACACGGGATCACCCTTGGGTGGAGGAGGATCCCCTAATATTTCAACATGCAAGTTGTGTTTCAGGATAGGTCCCTGTTTAAAGAACACTTCATCTATTTACCTTTTTTCATTCAGATACATATCATTTTCATGGTCTAGCAAATATTGTTCTAAAGGATCACTAGGAGGTACGGCAATAGAAGCAAGACCAATAATTTCATCTTTACTAGGCAATTCCTCTTCACGGTGTTGTCTACAAAATTTAGAAAAGTTAAACTCATGAGACATATCACCTAAACCAATAGTAATAACATCATTTTTGCAGTCTATCTTAGCATTAACAGTGTTTAAGAAGGGTCTACCAAATATAATGGGACAAAAGCTATCTTGTGGGGAACCAAGAACAAGAAAATCAGCAGGATATTTAGTTTTCCCATACAATACTTCAACATCTCTAACAATTCCCATTGGTGAAATAGTATCTCTATTGGCAATTTTAATGGTGACATCAATTTCTTCTAACTCAGCAGGTGCAATATCATGCATAATTTCTCTGTATAAGTCAATAGGTATTGCACTAGCACTAGCACCCATATCACACAAGCCATGATAACAATGCTCTCCTATTTTAACAGAAATAACAGGCATGCCTACAACAGGCCTATGTTTATCTTTAGCACAAGGTTTAGCAATTCTAGCAGTTTCATCACATAAATACATAACATGCCCATCAATATTATCAGCCAAGAGATCCTTAACAATAGCAATATTAGGTTCAACTTTAACTTGCTCAGGAGGTGTATAGGTTCTAATATTGCTTTTACGAACCACAGTTGAAGCTTTAGCATGATCTTTTATCCTAACAGGAAAAGGTGGTTTCTCAACATAAGCAGTAGGAATAATAGAATCATTATAAGTGATAGTCTTTTCTACAACTTTAATAGGTGCAGCTACTTTTACTTCTATGGGAGGATGATATTTAAACCACTTCTCCTTACGGAGATCAATATGAGTAGCAAAAGATTCACAGAAAAAAGCTACTATCTCAGAGTCAAGTCCATATTTAGTGCTAAATTTACAGAAAACATCGGTATCCATAAAAGATTTAACACAATCAAACTTAGGTGTCATACCTGACTCCTTACCTTTGTCGAGATCCCAATCTTCAGAGTTGCGTTTAATTCTTTCCAATAAATCCCATTTGAATTCAATAGTCTTCATCGTAAAAGAGCCAGCACAAGAAGTATCGAGCATGGTGCGATTGTTATCAGAAAGCCGAGTATAGAAATTTTGGATACTCATTTCTCTTGAGAGCTCATGATTGGGGCATGAATATAACATTGATTTAAGCCTCCCCCAAGCTTGAGCGATGCTTTCTCCTTTGCGAGGCCGAAAATTATATATATAATTACGATCACGATGAACAAGATGCATAGGATAAAACTTCTGATGAAATTCCAATTTCAATCGTTTGTAGTTCCATGATCCCATGTCATCACATAGCCTATACCATGTCAATGCATCTCCCTCCAAAGATAAAGGGAAGGCATTCTTCTTGATAACATCATCGGGCATACCTGCAAGCTTAAATAATCCACAAACTTCATCCACATATATTAGGTGCTCATCAGGATGTAATGTTCCATCTCCTGTAAAAGGATTAGCTAGCAGTTTTTCTATCATACCCGAAGGAATTTCAAAGCAGACATTTTCATTTTTAGTAGGTTCAGTAGGTTGAGGATCAACTCTTTGCTCTACTGGTTGGGGTAAAGATACCCCGAACAAGCCCCTAAGAGGATTACTTTCCATAGTAACAAGTGACAGTAAATTTCAGCACACTATATAAATTTTTCCTTACCAAATTCCACCTACCAAAGGCGCTTCACTACCCGGCAACGGCGCCAGAAAAGAGTCTTGATGACCCACAAGTATAGGGGATCTATCGTAGTCCTTTCGATAAGTAAGAGTGTCGAACCCAACAAGGAGCAGAAGGAAATGATAAGCGGTTTTCAGCAAGGTATTCTCTACAAGCTCTGAAATTGTAGGTAATAGATAGTTTTGTGATAAGATAATTTGTAACGAGCAACAAGTAACAAAAGTAAATAAAGTGCCGCAAGGTGGCCCAATCCTTTTTGTAGCAAAGGACAAGCCTGGACAAACTCTTATATTATGTAAAGCGCTCCCGAGGACACATGGGAATTATCGTCAAGCTAGGTTTCATCACGATCATATGATTCACGTTCGGTACTTTGATAATTTGGTATGTGGGTGGAACGGTGCTTGGGTACTGTCCTTACTTGGACAAGCATCCCACTTATGATTAACCTCTATTGCAAGCATCCGCAACTACAACAAAAGTATTAAGGTAAACCTAACCATAGCATGAAACATATGGATCCAAATCAGCCCCTTACGAAGCAACGCATAAACTAGGGTTTAAGCTTCTGTCACTCTAGCAACCCATCATCTACTTATTACTTTCCAATGCCTTCCTCTAGGCCCAAATAATGGTGAAGTGTCATGTAGTCGATGTTCACATAACACCACTAGAGGAGAGACAACATACATCACATCAAAATATCAAACGAATACCAAACTCACATGACTACTAATAGCAAGACTTCTCCCATGTCCTCAGGAACAAACGTAACTACTCACAAAGCATATTCATGTTCATAATCAGAGGGGTATTAATATGCATATAGGATCTGAACATATGATCTTCCACCAAGTAAACCAACTAGCATCAACTACAAGGAGTAATTAACACTACTAGCTACCTACAGGTACCAATCCCAGACCTGGAGACAAGAATTGGATACAAGAGATGAACTAGGGTTTGAGAGGAGATGGTGCTGGTGAAGATGTTGATGGAGATTGACCCCCCTCCCGATGAGAGGATCGTTGGTGATGATGATGGTGATGATTTCTCCCTCCCGGAGGGAAGTTTCCCCTGTAGAACAGCTCCGCCAGAGCCCTAGATTAGTTACGCCAAGGTTCCTCCTCGTGGCGGCGGAGTCTCGTCCCGAAAGCTTGCTTATGATTGTTTTTCTCAACGAAAGACTCCATATAGCATAAGATGGGAATCGGAGGGCCACCAGGGGGCCCATGAGGCAGGGGGCACGCCCAGGGGGTAGGGCATGCCCCCACCCTTGTGGCCAGGGTGTGGCCCCCTCTGGAACTTCTTGCGCTCAGTATTTTTTATATATTATGAAAATGACTTCCGTGAAGTTTCAGGACTTTTGGAGCTGTGCAGAATAGGTCTCCAATATTTGCTCCTTTTCTAGCCCAGAATCCCAGCTGTCGGCATTCTCCCTCTTTATGTAAACCTTGTAAAATAAGAGAGAATAGACATAAGCATTGTGACATAATGTGTAATAACAGCCCATAATGCAATAAATATCGATATAAAAGCATGATGCAAAATGGACGTATCACTCACGAAGACCTAGGGCATTTTGAGGAAGCCCATCATTGGAATATACAAGCCAAGTTCTATAATGTAAAATTCCCTCTAGTATATGAAAGCGACAACATAGAAGACTCTCTATCATGAAGATCATGGTGCCACTTTGAAGCACAAGTGTGGTAAAAGGATAGTAACATTGTCCCTTCTCTCTTTTTCTCTCATTTTTTGGGCCTCTTTTTATGGCCTATTTTTTTCTCTTTCTTTTGTATTTTTTGTCCGGAGTCTCATCCCGACTTGTGGGGGAATCATAGTCTCCATCATCCTTTCCTCACATGGGACAATGCTCTAATAATGATGACCATCACACTTTTATTTTCTTACAACTCAAGAATTACAACTCGATACTTAGAAAAAAAATATGACTCTATATGAATGCCTCCGGCGGTGTACCGGGATGTGCAATGACTCATGGGTGACATGTATGAAAGAATTATGAATGGTGGCTTTGCCACAAATACGATGTCAACTACATGATCATGCAAAGCAATATGACAATGATGAAGAGTGTCATAATAAACGGAACGGTGGAAAGTTGCATGGCAATATATCTTGGAATGGCTATGGAAATGCCATAATAGGTAGGTATGGTGTCTGTTTTGAGGATGGTAAATGGTGGGTTTATGGTACTGGCGAAAGTTGCACGGTGCTAGAGAGGCTAGCAATGGTGGAAGGGTGAGAGTGCGTATAATCCATGGATTCAACATTAGTCATAAAGAACTCACATACTTATGGCAAAAATCTATTAGTTATCGAAACAGAGTACTACGCGCATGCTCCTAGGGGGATAGATTGGTAGGAAAAGACCATCGCTCGTCCCCGACCGCCACTCGTAAGGAAGACAATCAATAAATAAATCATGCTCCGACTTCATCACATAACGGTTCACCATACGTGCATGCTACGGGAATCACAAACTTTAACACAAGTATCTCTCTAATTCACAACTACTCAACTAGCATGACTCTAATATCACCATCTTCATATAAAAAAATCATCAAGTATCAAACTTCTCATAGTATTCAATGCACTCTATATGAAAGTTTTTATTATATACCCATCTTGGATGCCTATCATATTAGGACTAATATTATAACCCAAGAAAATTACCATGATCTTCTAAAGACTCTCAAAATAATATAAGTGAAGCATGAGAGTTCATCTATTTCTTAAAAATAAAACCACCTCCGTGCTCAAAAAAGATATAAGTGAAGCACTAGAGCAAACGGCAAACTACTCCGAAAGATATAAGTGAAGATCAATGAGTAGTCGAATAATTATGAAATTATGTGAAGACTCTCTAACATTTAAGAATTTCATATCTTGGTATTTTATTCAAACAAGAAGCAAAATAAAAGAAATAAAATGACGCTCCAAGCAAAACACATATCATGTGGTGAATAAAAATATAGCTCCAAGTAAAGTTACCGATGAACGAAGACGAAAGAGGGGATGCCATCCGGGGCATCCCCAAGCTTAGGCTCTTGGTTGTCCTTGAATATTACCTTGGGGTGCCTTGGGCATCCCCAAGCTTAGGCTCTTGCCACTGCTTATTCCATAGTCCATCGAATCTTTACCCAAAACTTGAAAACTTCACAACACAAAACTCAACAGAAAACTCGTAAGCTCCGTTAGTATAAGAAAATAAATAACCACTTAGGTACTGTTGTGAACTCATTCTAAATTCATATTGGTGTAATATCTACTGTATTCCAACTTCTATATGGTTCATACCCTCCGATACTACTCATAGATTCATCAAAATAAGCGAACAACACAATGACAATAGAATCTGTTAAAAATAGAACAGTCTGTAGTAATCTGTATCAAATGTATACTTCTGTAACCCCAAAAATTCTGAAATAAATTGGTGGACGTGAGGAATTTGTCTATTAATCATCTTCAAAAGTAATCAACTTAATCGTACTCTCCAGTAAAAAATGGCAGCAAAAATTGTGAGCGCTAAAGTTTCTGTTTTTTACAGCAAGATCATAAAGACTTCACCCAAGTCTTCCCAAAGGTTCTACTTGGCACAAACACTAGTTTAAACATAAAACCACATCTAAACAGAGGCTAGATGAATTATTTATTTCTAAACAGGAGCAAAAAGCAAAGAACAAAAATAAAATTGGGTTGCCTCTCTACAAGCGCTATCGTTTAACGCCCCTAACTAGGCATGATGATTTCAATGATGCTCACATAAAAGATAAGAATTGAAACATAAAGAGAGCATCATGAAGAATATGACTAGCACATTTAAGTCTAACCCACTTCCTATGCATAGGGATATTATGAGCAAACAACTTATGGGAACAAGAATCAACTTGCATAGGAAGGTAAAACAAGCATAACTTCAAAACTTTAAGCACATAGAGAGGAAACTTGATATTATTGCAATTCCTACAAGCATATATTCCTCCCTCATAATAAATTTCAGTAGCATCATGAATGAATTCAACAATATAACCATCAAATAAATCACTCTTTTCATGATGCACAAGCATAGAATTTTTACTACTCTCCACAT
Source organism: Triticum aestivum (assembly GCF_018294505.1). Classification (NCBI taxonomy): domain Eukaryota; kingdom Viridiplantae; phylum Streptophyta; class Magnoliopsida; order Poales; family Poaceae; genus Triticum; species Triticum aestivum. The sequence goes on along the minus strand of NC_057794.1, from coordinate 65,194,345 downwards.
AAGCAAATTTCTTCTCATCAATAGTAGTGGGAGCAAACTCAACGAAATAACTATCATGTGAGGCATAATCCAATTGAAAATTGAAATCATGATGACAAATTTCATGGTTATCATTATTCTTTATAGCATACATGTCATCACAATAATCATCATAGATAGCAACTTTGTTCTCATAATCAATTGGAACCTCTTCCAAAATAGTGGAATCATTACTAAATAAATTCATGACCTCTCCAAATCCACTTTTATAATTATCACAATAAGATTCAACATCCTCCAAAATAGTGGGATCATCACTTCCTAAAGTCGACACTCTTCCAAACCCACTTTCATCAATATAATCATCATAAATAGGAGGCATGCTATCATCATAATAAATTTGCTCATCAAAACTTGGGAGACAAAAAATATCATCTTCATCAAACGTAGCATCCCCAAGCTTGTGGCTTTGAATATCATTAGCATCATGGATATTCAAGGAATTCATACTAACAACATTGCAATCATGCTCATCATTCAAATATTTAGTGCCAAACATTCTAATGCATTCTTCTTCTAGCATTTGGCACAATTATCAGAATCCTTATTTTCATGAAAGATATTAAAAAGATGAAGCATATGAGGCAACCTTAATTCCATTTTTTGTAGTTTTCTTTTATAAACTAAACTAGTGATAAAACAAGAAACAAAAAGATTCAATTGCAAGATCTAAAGATATACCTTCAAGCGCTAACCTCCCCGGCAAGGGCGCCAGAAAAGAGCTTGATGTCTACTACACAACCCTCTTCTTGTAGACATTGTTGGGCCTCCCAGTGCAGAGGTTTATAGGACAACAGCAAATTTCCCTCAAGTGGATGACCTAAGGTTTTATCAATCTGTGGGAGGCATAGGATGAATATGGTCTCTCTCAAACAAACCTACAACCAAATAACAAAGAGTCTCTTGTGTCCCCAACACACCCAATACAATGGTAAATTGTATAGGTGCACTAGTTCGGCGAAGAGATGGTGATACAAGTGCAATATGGATGGTAGATATGGGTATTTGTAATCTAAAAATATAAAAAGCAAGGTAGCAAGGTGTAACACCCCATATGTAACCTGCCATATTTGTATTCCAACTCTTGCCATTTCCGGCACTAAGTTATGATATTTCCTCGTTGTCGGGTTTTTGTCTTCATGTTGCTTTTGTCTTTATCATGCATTTCATATCATGTCATCATATGCATCGCATTTGCATACGTGTTCGTCTCATGCATCCGAGCATTTCCCCGTTGTCCATTTTGCATTCCGGCGTTCTTATGTCCTCCGGTGTCCCATTTTACATTTTTTCATGTGCGGGTATTAAACGTTCTCGGATTGGACCGAGACTTCCAAGCAGCCTTGGTTTACTACCGGTAGACCACCTGTCAAGTTTCGTGCCATTTGGACTTCGTTTGATACTCCAACGGTTAACCGAGGAACTGAAAAGGCCTCGTGTGTCTTGCAGCCCAACACCCCTCCAAAGTGGTCCAAAACCCACCTAAACCCCTCCATCATCTAGGTCGTTCAATCATGATCGCGTGGCCGAAAACCGTGCTCAATTTGGAGCCTCCTAGCTCCTCCAACCTATAAAAAAGGCTTCTCCCCCCGAAATCATGGGTCTCTTCCTCCCCTAACCCTAAAAATCCGCTCCTCCGCCGCCGGACATGTCCGCCACCTAGCCGGACACCTCGCCGCTGCCGTCCGCGCCCAACTGGGGGCCGCCACATGGCAGCGCCACCGCCCCCGCGCCACCGGCCCGCCGAAGCCCAGGCCAGGCCCTCCCCGCGCCCGACTCGGGCCGCGCTCCGCCGCCCTCCGCCCGCGCGCGCCACCGCCTTCTCCGCACCGGCCGACGTCCTCCCCCGTGCCTCAGGCCGCTGCCTAGCCGCGGAAGGTCGCCGTTCACCGCCCCGGCCACCGCGCCACCTCGCCGGCTCCGGCCTCCCACCGGCTCCTCCTTGTCGCCGGCGCACAGGTCCACCGCTCCGGCCACCACCACATCAACTCCGGCGATCCTCGGTTTTTGCGCCGCCTGATCCAGATCTGGATCCAAACCCTAGGGTTGACTTTGCTCCCGTTTCAGTTATTTTTTAGCATTATTCATCATGCCATAACTCTGCGTCCGTGGCTCAGTTTTGGGCGTGTAGCATGTCAAATTGTTTGTCTCGACGAGTACTTCATTTCATTCCATTGCACCATGTTCATTTGAGTTCATCTTGATGCCCTAAATGCTATTGCAAGAGTGCTATGCAATGTTAGTTTCAGATTCATATCAGTAATTGGACATTTGTCATTTTTGCCATGATTAATGTGTGCCTCCTATGAACTTGAGCCCTACATGTGTTTTGAAGTATGCCATGCCATCTTTACAGGGGTGTCTGCCATGTATTTTTGTGATCTCTGTGGTGACTAGCACAAGCATGCAAAGTAGCTCTCGTAATGTTGTTGATTCCAGGGACTTAGAAATCTTCCAAGTCTTTGCCCTGTTAATATTTTTATGCCATGCATTCTTGTTGCTACAGAGTGATGCATGCCTCTTTTGAGCATGATCAGTAAGGATGTTTTGCAGATATTGTGGTGCTCTATCCATCCATGTCTTTGTTTGCAATTATGGAGCACCCTAGCTTGAGTCAATCGAGCTCTACTTTTGCTATAAAATGTTCCTGGCAGAATGTTTACATGTTAAGCATTTTTGCAGAGCTTGTTGTAGTTGATCCGTGCATGTTATGAGGTTGTTCTTTCCATGTTTAGCTTCTATGCCTTGTCTACTTGCTGGTTGTATGCTTAGTTTATCATGCAATGCCTTGTGGTGAGTGGATCGAGCTCGTAAACATGCCTACTTAATATCTTTTTTGCCATGTTCCAGTTTTCTACCAAGTCTGAATCTATCAATGAAAGTTTCTATGTTCACTTGGTTGCCATTTTATTTTCTGATCCCTTTTGGCTTATGGTCAGTAAGGGACTTTTGTTGTATGCTTTGAGTAGCTTCATGCCATGCCTTGATTAGCCACGATATGTTCCTGTAGCATGTTGTTATCTTGCTCTAAACATTGCTTCCTGATGTTAAATTCCTGACATGTTGTTTTTACTAAGTCTGTAACCTGATATCTTTTGCACTTTTGCCATGCTTGTTTGAACCTGCTATTGATTGAATTAGCCGTAGCTCAGTGTTCATCTTTTGTCAAGCATCCTTAGTGGATCCCTGCCATGTGATTTGTGGCTATGCTAGAGTGCAGTAGCTTGTTGTTCTTGATACATTTAGATGGCCTCGTGCTGTTAACCGCAGATCGATGCCATAATTGTTTTGCTTGCCATTTGCAAACCGTGCATCCGATTCTGGTGATCTTTATATCGATTTGGACCAAAATCAACTCATCTTTCCAGTGGCACTCTTGGTTTTTCAAGTTGAGGCCAGGTTAAATCTTTCCTTTCCGAAGCATGCATATGCATTGCATATCACATCCCGCATATCATGACATGTTTTGCATCATGTTGCTTGTGCATTGCACGTGGTTGATTGTGTCGCCATTTGCTTGTGTTCTTGCTTTGGGTAGAGCCGGGAGACGAGTACGTGATCGAGGAACCAGTTGAGTATGCTTACGAGGATCAAGCTAACGTTAATTCGGAGAACTTTGCAGGCAAGATGACCATACCCTCGAAATCACTTCTATCTTTGCTTGCTAGATGCTCGCTCTTTTGCTATGCCTATTCTATGATACCTACCACTTTCTTATCATGCCTCCCATATTGCCATGTCAAACCTCTAACCCACCTTGTCCTAGCAAACCGTTGTTTGGCTATGTTACCGCTTTGCTCAGCCCCTCTTATTGCGTTGCTAGTTGCAGGTGAAGATTAGAGTTTGTTCCTTGTTGGAACATGTTTATTGTTGGGATATCACTATTATATCTTGTTTATTTTAATGCATCTATATGCTTGGTAAAGGGTGGAAGGCTCGGCCTTATGCCTGGTGTTTTGTTCTACTCTTGCCGCCCTAGTTTCCGTCATACCGGTGTTATGTTCCTTGATTTTGCGTTCCTTACACGGTTGGGTTATAATGGGAACCCCTTGACAGTTCGCCTTGAATAAAACTCCTCCAGCAAGGCCCAACCTTGGTTTTACCATTCGCCACCTAGCCTCTTTTCCCTTGGGTTCCGCAGACTCAAGGGTCATCTTTATTTTAAACCCCCAGGCCAGTGCTCCTCTGAGTGTTGGTCCAAACTGGGCGATGTCCGGCACCCCCCGGGCAACCAGGGTCTATGCCAACCCGACGTCTTGCCCATCCGGTGTGCCCTGAGAATGAGATATGTGCAGCTCCTATCGGGATTTGTCGGCACATTCGGGTGGCTTTGCTGGTTTAGTTTTACCATTGTTGAGATGCCTTGTAACCAGGATTCCGAGTCTGATCGATTTGTCTTGGGAGAAGGAATATCCTTTGTTGACCATGAGAGCTTATGATGGGCTAAGTTGGGACACCCCTGCAGGGATTTGAACTTCCGAAAGCCATGCCCGCGGTTATGGGCAAATGGGAATTTGTTAATGTCCGGTTGTAGAAAACCTAAAACTTAACTTAATTAAAATTAATCAACAGAGTGTGTGGCCGTGATGGTCTCTTTTCGGCGGAGTCCGGGAAGAGAACACGGTCTCGTGTTATGCTTGAACATAGGTTGTTCTAGAATCACTTCTTGATCATAGTTTATCGATCGTGTCGTTGCCTTCTCTTCTCGCTCTCTTTTGCGTATGTTAGCCACCATATATGCTAGTGCTTGCTGCAGCTCCACCTCATACCTTTTCCCCCTACCTATAAGCTTAAATAGTCTTGATCGCGAGGGTGTGAGATTGCTGAGTTCCCGTGACTCATAGATTACTTCCAAAACCAGATGTAGGGACCGATGATACCGCTCCAGGAGATTCGACTGAGCTCAAGTGCGAATTCGATGAGGACTCAGGACGATACTACTTTTCTTTTCTAGACGATCAGTAGTGGAGCCCAGTTGGGGCGATCGGGGACTTTGTTGCATTTGGGGTTGTTCTTTATTTTGGTTCCGTAGTCGGACCTTGATTGTATCTGGATGAATGTAATGATATTTATGCTATTGTGTGACGTGGCGAGTGTAAGCCAACTATGTACCTCTTTTCCTTATTCATTACATGGGTTGTGTGAAGATTACCCCACTTGCGACATTGCTTACAATGCGGTTATGCCTCTAAGTCGTGCTTCGACACGTGGGAGATATAGCCGCATCGTGGGTGTTACAAGTTGGTATCAGAGCCTTCCCCGACTTAGGAGCCCCCCTGCTTGATCGAATTGCTGGCATTGTTGAGTCTAGAAAAATGTTTTGAGTCATTTAGGATTATATATATCGGAGAGTAGGGTTCTTTTTACTCCTCAGTCCCCTTCGTCGCTCTGGTGAGGCATCCTGACGTAGAGTTTTGACTCTTCTCTTCTCAAATTTCACTAAAAAAATTTAGGATCACGCGGGTATCATGGAATCGTTCCGATGGTTTTGTGACGAGAACATTGTTCTTGGTGCCTCCTGACATTTAGGGGTTGTGGCAGTGTCCCAGGGAGTTGAGCTCCGAGGTGTTGTCGTCACAATTTTATCGTTGCAATTCTGGAATACCTGAGTTTCGCCGACATCGAAAATCTCTTTTATGCAGTTGTTGGTGAGATAACCTCGACGCCACCCAGTACTAGGGTGGGAGTTCGGGAGTATTGCCATAACTCGTATAACGGATGCTTTTCGAAGGTTGAGGTAGATGATTTCCGAAGGTTTCTTGGTTATGTGTTGAAGGATGGATACAACTGGATGTAGGATTTCCTAGCTTTGGGTGAGATATTATGCTTCCCCTGTATCCCCAACACCTGATTGCATAACCGAGAAAGGTTCGGGAGTTTCATAGGTGGGAATTCTTGTGGCTCTAGTATTTCTTCCGCGGATATTTGGTTTGTGATTGGGTAATCCTCACCAAGTATTTGTTCTTGTCCGTACCTTGTTGTTTTATTCTTCTACCTCTATCTAAGTGGTTTCTCAATTTATGGAAGTGTGACCATTTCAATTGGAATGCATTCGTTCATTTTGTTCAGATGTTAAGACTATATGTTGCAATTTTGATCCATTTGATTCAACTTGAATATATGTCTGTCAAGATGCTAATAGATGTCACCCTCTTCAGGATGGCTCCTCCAACGCATCAGAATCCTAAACCGCCGCCACCACCCCCACCTCCGGAGGCATGGCAAGCTGTGATGGCCGCTACCAATGCCAACACGCAGCTGATCATACAACTTTTGCAAGAGCGTAACCAAGGAAATCAAGGCCATGGCAACAATCAGAATCAGTTTGCTACACTCAACCAGTTCCTCGCAAACCAGCCAAAGACCTTCAGTAACTGTGTCGAGGCAACAGACGCTGATGATTGGCTCATGGATATCTCCAAGAATTTCGAGTGCAGCAACGTCAGGCCTGAGGACTTTGTCAAGTTTGCCTCGTTCCAACTCAAAGACCAAGCTGCAGAATGGTATCAGCAATACAAAGATTCCAGAGGAGGTCGTGTGATTACCTGGGATGAATTCCGTCAAGACTTCAAAGCTCACCACATTCCTCAGAGTGTTGTCGAGAGAAAGCGTGATGAGTTCCGCAACCTGAAGCAAGGTAGCTTGTCTGTTTACCAGTATAACATCATGTTCCAGAAGCTCGCTCGTTTCGCTAAGCAAGACATCCCTGACGAGAAGAGCATGATTTATCAGTTCAGGGGTGGCCTCAGAGAAGATCTTCAACTAGCTCTCGTGCTTTTTGAGCCGCAGAAGTACGATGTGTTCTACAACATGGCACTGAAACAAGAGACTGCTCAACTCAAGTGCGATGCTTCCAAGAAACGAGTCAGGGATGCAACTCCTTCCTCAACTCAAGTGGTAACTAAGCAGCAAAAGTATTGGTTGCCTCCTCCTCCTCCGTTCCGTCAGCCTTATCAGCAGAAGAGCAAATGTGGCAATGGATCTTCCCACCCACCCAACCCAGGCTTTCAGAACAAGACTTCGTCTCATGCTCCAAGATCAAGTGCTCCGTATCACCGTCCGCTCTTGGAGGTCACGTGCAACAAGTGTCAGCAGAAGGGTCACTATGCCAACAAATGCTTCAATCAGAGGCGTCTTCCTCCTCCTCCTCCTGTGAGATCTGCTAGCACCGCAGTGGTCAAGCATAATCCCAAGTCTGCTAAGATCAACATGATGAATGCAGCTCAGGCAGAGGACTCGTCAGATGTGACTATGGGTAACCTTCCTGTTAACGATATCCCTACAAGATTTCTTTTTGATACTGGTGCATCTTTGTCATTCATATCAAAGCCTTTTGCATCCATGCACGATTTGCATACTGTCGATTTGCCTAAACCGATAGCGGTTTCCTCTCCGGGTTTGTTCATGAACACCAAAATGATGGCTCTGGATGTTACTATCACGTTGGGCGACTATAAGTTTCTGTCTTCTCCAATGGTCCTCGGTAACTCGGATATTGATCTTATTCTTGGAATGGATTGGCTTTCTAAGCACAAGGCTCAGCTCGATTGTGCTGCCAGGCAGATTCAATTAACACATTCGTTTGAGGATGTAATCGTCTTTGCCGCTCGTGATGATACCATCCGACTGTTTTCTGTCAACGAGAAGGGCGAGCTGGATGCCATCACTCAGATTCCAGTCGTTTGTGAATATCAAGACGTCTTTCCAGAAGAGCTTCCAGGAATGCCTCCGACCGGCCAGTTGAATTCGTCATTGATCTTGAGCCTGGCACAGAACCTGTTTGCAAATGTCCTTACAAGCTTGGACCTGAAGAGTTGAAGGAGCTGAAGAAGCGACTCGATATTCAAGAACGTATGGGTCTCATCCGACCAAGTTCTTCTCCATGGGGTTGTGGTGTTCTGTTCGTCAAGAAGAAGGATGGAACGGACCAACTTTGTGTCGACTACCGTCCATTGAACAAGAAGACTATAAAGAACAAGTACCCACTTCCCAACATCAGTGAGCTTTTCGAACAACTCAAAGGTGCTCAAGTATTCTCCAAGCTTGACCTCCATATGGGCTATCATCAGATTCACATTCGTGAAGAAGATATCCCCAAGACAACATTCAGAACAAGCTATGGTTCATATGAATCACTGTCATGTCTTTCGGCCTTGTCAATGCACCTCCAACATTCTCTCGCATGATGAACTTCATCTTCAACGCCTACACAAATGACTTCGTCTTGGTCTACCTCGATGACATTTTGGTCTTTTCCAAGAACAAGGAGGATCATGCCAAGCATTTGAGATTGGTGCTGGATAAACTCAGAGAACATCAGTTCTATGTGAAGTTTTCAAAGTGCGAGTTTTGGCTCGATGAGGTTCTCTACCTTGGACATATCATCTCCGCCAAGGGCATAGCTGTTAATCCTGAGAAGGTGTCTGCAATTGTGAATTGGGAACCACCTCAGAATGTGAAGCAACTCCACAGCTTCCTTGGGCTTGCAAGCTATTGTCGAAGGTTCGTCGAGAACTTCTCTAAGACCGCGAAGCCTCTTTCCAACCTCCTCTAGAAGCATGTGAAGTATGTTTGGTCGCCTAAATGTGACATTGCTTTCAACACCCTGAAAGAGAAGTTAGTCACTGCTCCAGTTCTGACTCCTCCTAATGAATCCAAACCGTTCGAAGTTTTCTGTGATGCTTCCCTTCAAGGTCTCGGTGCAGTGTTGATGCAAGAGAAGAAAGTTGTTGCCTATACCTCTCGTCAGTTGAATCCCAACGAAAAGAACTACCCCACTCATGACCTCGAGTTGGCGGCAGTTGTCCATGCTCTTTTAACTTGGGGACATCTCTTATTGGGAAGAAAAGTGGACATCTTCACTGATCATAAGAGTCTCAAGTACATCTTCACTGATCATAAGAGTCTCAAGTACATCTTCACTCGGCCAAACCTCAACCTCAGGCAGACTCGTTGGGTCGAAATGATTCAAGAGTATAATCCGAGTATTGAATATACTCCAGGCAAGGCCAATGTAATTGCTGATGCATTGAGCAGGAAGGCTTACTGCAACAGTTTGATTATCAAGCCTTACCAACCGGAGCTTTGTGAAGCTTTCTACAAACTTAATCTCCAAGTTGTTTCTCAAGGATTCCTTGCCAACCTCCAAGTCTCTCCTACTTTGGAAGATCAGATTCGTGAGGCTCAACTTCTTGATGCTATGGTGAAGAAGGTGAAGATTGGGATTGCCAAGAGTCAACCCAAGTACACGTGCTATCGTCTTGATGACAAGGATACTCTATTCTTCGAGGATCGCATTATTGTGCCTAAAGGTGACCTTCGTAAAGTCATCATGAACGAAGCACACAATTCACTCCTCTCTATTCACCCTGGAAGTACAAAGATGTACCAGGACCTCAAGCAGTCGTATTGGTGGACTCAATGAAGCGCGAGATTGCTCAGTTCGTGAATGAATGTGATGTCTGCAGAAGAGTGAAAGCAGAACACCAATGATCAGGTGGTCTCCTCCAACCTCTTGCCATTCCAGAATGGAAGTTTGACCATATTGAGATGGACTTCATGACTAGATTTCCAAAGTCCAAGCGTGGCAATGATGCTATCTTTGTTGTCATCGAGAAGCTCACCAAAGTGGCTCATTTTCTTCCTATCAAAGAATCTATCACAGCAGCTCAGTTGGCAGAGCTATATACCTCCAGGATTGTCTCTCTGCACGGCATTCCGCAGTTGATATCTTCAGATCGTGGGAGCATCTTTACCTCTAAGTTCTAGGATTCTTTTCAGAAGGCCATGGGCACCAACATTCGCTTCAGCACAACTTTTCATCCCCAAACCAGTGGCCAAGTCGAGCGAGTCAATCAGATTCTTGAAGATATGCTCAGGGCATGTGTCATTTCTTTCGGTATATATGAAGTGGGAAGATTGTCTTCCATATGCCGAGTTCTCCTACAACAACAACTTCCAAGCGACTTCGGGCAAGGCCCCATTCGAGATTCTCTATGGCAGGAAGTGTCGTACTCCTCTAAACTGGTCAGAGACTAGTGAACGTCAACTTCTTGGCAATGACTTGATCACAAAGGCTGAAGTAATGTGCAAAGTCATTCGTGAAAATCTCAAAGCCGCGCAATCGCGCCAGAAGAGTTACTATAATAGCAAGCATCGTGACTTGGCTTTCGAGATCGGAGACCATGTCTACCTCCGCGTCTCTCCAATGAAAGGTACTCATTGCTTCGGTTTCAAAGGGAAGCTTGCCCCTAGATATGTGGGTCCTTTCAAGATCATTGGCCAAAAAGGCGATCTCGCCTATCAACTTGAGCTTCTACCCAACTTTGCAAATGTGCACGATGTGTTTCACGTGTCTCAACTCCGCAAGTGTTTCAAGACTCCTGATCGCACCATCAACTTCGAAGAGATTGATCTCCAAGAAGACCTGTCTTATCATGAGCACCCCGTTGCTATTCTTGAAGAAACTGAGCGCAAGACTCTCAACAAGTCTATCAAATTCCTGAAAGTCAAGTGGTCACATCATACCGACCGTGAAGCCACCTGGGAACGCGAGGACCACCTCCGTTCTGAGTACCCGGAGGTTTTCCAGTCCTAGATCTTGGGATGAGATCCTTTCGTAGTGGTGGAGTGTTGTAACACCCCATATGTAACCTGCCATATTAGTATTCCAACTCTTGCCATTTCCGGCAGTAAGTTATGATATTTCCTCGTTGTCGGGTTTTTGTCTTCGTGTTGCTTTTGTCTTTATCATGCATTTCATATCATGTCATCATGTGCATCGCATTTGCATACGTGTTCGTCTCATGCATCCGAGCATTTTCCCCGTTGTCCGTTTTGCATTCTAGCGTTCCTATGTCCTCCGGTGTCCCCCTTACCTTTTTTCGTGTGCGGGTATTAAACGTTCTTGGATTGGACCGAGGCTTGCCAAGCGGCCTTGGTTTACTACCGGTAGACCACCTGTCAAGCTTCGTTCCATTTGGACTTCGTTTGATACTCCAACGGTTAACCGAGGAACCGAAAAGGCCTCGTGTGTGTTGCGGCCCAACACCCCTCCAAAGTGGCCCAAACCCCACCTAAACCCCCTCCATCATCTAGGTCGTTCAATCACGATCGCGTGGCCAAAAACCTTGCTCAATTTGGAGCCTCCTAGCTCCTTTTACCTATAAAAAGGCTTATCCCCCCGAAATCCCGGGTATCTTCCTCCCCTAACCCTAAAAATTCGCTCCTCCGCCGCCGGACATGTCCGCCACCAAGCCGGACACCTCGCCGCCGCCGTCCGCGTCCAACTGGGGGCCGCCACGTCGTAGCGCCACCGCACCCGCGCCGCCGGCCCGCCGAAGCCCAGGCCGGGCCCTCCCCGCGCCCGACTCAGGCCGCACTCCGCCGCCCTCCGCCCGCGCGCGCCGCCGCCTTCGCCGCACCGACCGCCGCACTTCGCCACACCGGCTGCCATCCTTCCCCGCGCCTCAGGCCGCCGCCTCGCCGCGGAAGGTCGCCATTCGCCGCCCCGGCTGCCGCGCCACCTCGCCGGCTCCAGCCTCCGACCGGCTCCTCCTCGTTGCCGGCGCACACGTCCACCGCTCCGGCCACCACCACATCAACTCCGGCGATCCTCGGTTTCCGCACCGCCCGATCCAGATCTGGATCCAAACCCTAGGGTTGACTTTTCTCCCATTTCAGTTATTTTTAGCATTATTCATCATGCCATAACTCTGCATCCATGGCTCCGTTTTGGGCGTGTAGCATGTCAAATTGTTCGTCTCGACGAGTACTTCATTTCATTCAATTGCACCATGTTCACTTGAGTTCATCTTGATACCCTAAATGCTGTTTCAAGAGTGCTATGCAATGTTAGTTTCAGATTCATATCAGTAATTGGACATTTGTCATTTTTGCCATGATTAATGTGTGCCTCCTATGAACTTGAACCCTACATATGTTTTGAAGTATGCCATGCCATCTTTATATGGGTGTATGCCATGTATTTTTGTGATCTTTGTGGTGACTAGCACAAGCATGCAAAGTAGCTCTCGTAATGTTGCTGATTTCAGGGACTTAGAAATCTTCTAAGTCTTTGCCCTGTTAATATTTTTATGCCATGCATTATTGTTGCTATAGAGTGATGCATGCCTCTTTTGAGCATGATCAGTAAGGATGTTTTGCAGATATTGTGGTGCTCTATCCATCCATTTCTTTGTTTGCAATTATGGAGCACCGTAGCTTGAGTCAATCAAGCTCTACTTTTGCTATAAAATGTTCCTGGCAGAATGTTTACATGTTAAGCATTTTTGCCGAGCTTGTTGTAGTTGATCCGTGCATGTTATGAGGTTGTTTTTGCTATATTTAGCTTCTATGCCTTGTCTACTTTCTGGTTGTATGCTTAGTTTATCATGCAATGCCTTGTGGTGAGTGCATCGAGCTCGTAAACATGCCTACTTAATATCTGTTTTGCCATGTTCCAGTTTTCTACTAAGTCTGAATCTGTTAACGAAAGTTTCTATGTTCACTTGGTTACCATTGTATTTTCCGATCCCTTTTGGCTTATGCTCAGTAAGGGTCTTTTGTTGTATGCTTTGAGTAGCTTCATGCCATGCCTTGCTTTTCCATGATATGTTCCTATAGCATGTTGTTATCTTGCTCTAAACATTGCTTCCTGATGTTAAATTCCTGACATGTTATTGTTTTCACTAAGTCTGTAACCTGATATCTTTTGCACTTTTGCCATGCTTGTTTGAACCTGCTATTGATTGAATTAGTCGTAGCTCAGTGTTCATCTTTTGTCAAGCATCTTGAGTGGATCCCTGCCATGTGATTTGTGGCTATGCTAGAGTGTAGTAGCTTGTTGTTCGTGATGCATTTAGATGGCCTCGTGCTGTTAACCGCAGATCGGTGCCATATTTGTTTTGCTTGCCATTTGCAAACCGTGCATCCGATTCCGGTGATCTTTATATCGATTTCGACCGAAATCAACTAATCTTTCCATTTGCACTCTTGGTTTTCCAAGTTGAGGCCAGGTTCAATCTTTCCTTTCCGAAGCATGCATATGCATTGCATATCACATCCCGCATATCATGCCATGTTTTGCATCATGTTGCTTGTGCATTGCACGTGGTTGATTGTGTCTCCCTTTGCTTGTGTTCTTGCTTTGGGTAGAGCCGGGAGACGAGTACGTGATCGAGGAACCAATTGAGTACGCTTACGAGGGCCAAGCTAACGTCAACTCGGAGAACTTTGCAGGCAAGATGACCATACCCTCGGAATCACTTCTATCTTTGCTTGCTAGATGCTCGCTCTTGTGCTATGCCTATGCTACGATACCTACCACTTGCTTATCATGCCTCCCATATTGCCATGTCAAACCTCTAACCCACCTTGTCCTAGCAAACAGTTGTTTGGCTATGTTACCGCTTTGCTCAGCCCCTCTTATAGCGTTGCTAGTTGCAAGTGAAGATTGGAGTTTGTTCCTTGTTGGAACATGTTTATTGTTTGGATATCACTATTATATCTTCTCTATTTTAATGCATCTATATACTTGGTAAAGGGTGGAAGGCTCGGACTTATGCCTAGTGCTTTGTTCCACTCTTACCGCCCTAGTTTCTGTCATACCGGTGTTATGTTCCTTGATTTTGCGTTCCTTACACGGTTGGGTTATAATGGGAACCCCTTGACAGTTCGCCTTGAATAAAACTCCTCCAGCAAGGCCCAACCTTGGTTTTACCATTCGCCACCTAGCCTCTTTTCCCTTGCGTTCCGCGGACTCAAGGGTCATCTTTATTTTAAACCCCCGGGCCAGTGCTCCTTTGAGTGTTGGTCCAAACTGGGCGATGTTCGGCGCCCCCTGGGCAACCAGGGTCTATGCCAACCCGACGTCTTGCCATCTGGTGTGCCCTAAGAACGAGATATGTGCAACTCCTATCGGGCTTTGTCGGCACATTCGGTCGGCTTTGCTGGTTTAGTTTTACCATTGTCGAGATGTCTTGTAACCGGGATTCTGAGTCTGATCGGTTTGTCTTGGGAGAAGGAATATCCGTTGTTGACCGTGAGAGCTTGTGATGGGCTAAGTTGGGACACCCGTGCAGGGATTTGAACTTTCGAAAGCCGTGCCCGTGGTTATGGGCAGATGGGAATTTGTTAATGTCCGGTTGTAGAAAACCTGAAACTTAACTTAATTAAAATTAATCAACAGAGTGTGTGGCCGTGATGGTCTCTTTTCGGTGGAGTCCGGGAAGAGAACGCGGTCTCGTGTTATGCTTGAATGTAGGTTGTTCTAGAATCACTTCTTGATCATAGTTTATCGATCGTGCCTTTGCCTTTTCTTCTCGCTCTCTTTTGCGTATGTTAGCCACCATATATGCTAGTGCTTGCTGTAGCTCCACCTCATACCTTTTTTCCCCTACCTATAAGCTTAAATAGTCTTGATCGCGAGGGTGTGAGATTGCTGAGTCCCCGTGACTCACAGATTACTTCCAAAACCAGATGCAGGGACCGATGATACCGCTCCAGGAGATTCGACTGAGCTCAAGTGGGAGTTCGATGAGGACTCAGGACGATACTATGTTTCTTTTCCAGACGATCGGTAGTGGAGCCCAGTTGGGGCGATCGGGGACTTTGTTGCATTTGGGGTTGTTCTTTATTTCGGTTCCGTAGTCGGACCTTGCTTGTATCTAGATGAATGTAATGATATTTATGCTATTATGTGACGTGGCGAGTGTAAGCCAACTATGTACACTACAAAAAAAATACACTTCCGTGATGATACGTGTTTGTCATAGTAGGTCGCTTTTTTGTCATGCATGTACATCCATGACAAATTTATGACAGAATCATGATAGTCATACATGTGCTGTCGTAGAAGTGTTCCATGACATTACCAAAATTATCATCACGGAAGTGTCCACTTCCATGACAATAAATCGTGCGTCACAGAAGTGCTTTCGTCAAGGGTGACCGACATGTGGCATCCACCATAACGGAACGCCGTTAAGCTATCGGGTCGGGTTTTGGATCCGATAACCTGTTAACAGCCCCGACCAATGGGGATTTTCCACGTGTAAAATCATCATTGGCTAGAGGAAACACGTGTCGTCTCATCATCGAGACAGATGTCATCCACTCACTGGACAGAAGGTGCCTATGATACGTCGACACGTGGCATGACCCAACAAGTTTAAATGGGCCGGCCCAACTAAAGGCCCACAAGATTTTGCAGACCATAATGGGCTGGCCTAGCTAAAGGCCCACGAGATTTTGCGGACCATAATGGGCTGGCCCAGCTAAAGGCCCACAAGATTTCGCGGGCCATAATGGGCCGGCCCAGGTAAAGGCCCACAAGATTTTCGTGTGCCATAATAGGCCGGCCCAGGTAAAGGCCCACGGTGACTCTAGCCCATAATGAATAGTAATTTTCTTTATACCCGTTAATGCCCCGTGATTTACATGGGCGTTTCCAGCCCGTGTTAGCTTTCGGCCTATTGACGGCCCATACGTTCTTGGGCTCCTTTTCGGCCCTCGATTACTTCCGGCCCGTTACTGGCCTGTTCCCCTAATGGGCCAAATTCGGCCCATGGCAAGAGTCAGCCCGTTTGAAAGATCGTGGATGTCTCCTAGAGGGGGGTGAATAGGCGTTTTAAAATAATTACGGTTTAGGCTTGAACAAATGCGGAATAAACCTAGCGGTTAATTTGTCAAGCACAAAACCTACAACAACTAGGCTCACCTATGTGCACCAACAACTTATGCTAAGCAAGATAGACTACTAGGTGATAGCAAGATATATGATAAGAAACAATATGGCTATCACAAAGTAAAGTGCATAAGTAAAGAGCTCGGGTAAGAGATAACCGAGGCATGCAGAGACGATGATGTATCCCGAAGTTCACACCCTTGCGGATGCTAATCTCCGTTTGGAGCGGTGTGGAGGCACAATGCTCCCCAAGAAGCCACTAGGGCCACCGTAATCTCCTCACGCCCTCGCACAATGCAAGATGCCGTGATTCCACTAAGGGACCCTTGAGGGAGGTCACCGAACCCATACAAATGGCAACCCTTGGGGGCGGTCACCGAACCCGTACACTTTGGCAACCCTTGGGGGCGGTCACCGGTACCCGTCAAAGTGCTCGGGGCGATCTCCACAACCTAATTGGAGACCCCGATGCTTGCCCGGAGCTTTACACCACAATGATTGAGCTCCGAACAACACCAACCGTCTAGGGCGCCAAGGCACCCAAGAGGAACAAGCTCTAGGGTGCCCAAACACCCAAGAGTAATAAGCTTCTCAAACTTCACTTCCATGTATCACCGTGGAAAACTCAAACCGATGCACCAAATGCAATGGCAAGGGCACACGGAGTGCCCAAGTCCTTCTCTCCCAAATCCCACCGGAGCAACTAATGCTAGGGAGGAAAATGAGAGGAAGAACAAGAAGGAGAACACCAAGAACTCCAAGATCTAGATCCAAGGGTTTCCCCTCACATAGAGGAGAAAGTGATTGGTGGAAATGTGGATCTAGATCTCCTCTCTCTCTTCCCTCAAAAATTAGCAAGAATCCATGGAGGGATTGAGAGTTAGCAAGCTCAAAGAAGGTCAACAATGGGGGCAAAAACGAGCTCAAGAGATAAGGTTCATTGGGGAAGAAGACCCCCTTTTATAGGTGGGGAAAAATCGAACCGTTATGCTCACAGCCCGCACAAAGCGGTACTACCGCTCCAAGGAGCGGTACTACCGCTAGGGCGGAAGTACCCCTTTGAAAAACAACAGCGAGGAGGCAAAAGGCCAGAAGAACCGCCGGAGCGGTACTACCGCTCGTCCTCACGGTACTATCGCTCGACCTCACGGTACTACCGCAAATGGTAGCGGTACTACTGCTTGCGAGCGGTACTAAAAAATACATCCGGGCCTACCACAGCAAGACTTGGGATGAGGTTTTGGTCCGGAGCGGTACTACCGCTCTAGGAGCCGCGGTAGTACTGCTCTGGAGCGGTAGTTAAAAATTACATCCGCCCCAATTCGCGGTAGTACCGCTGCAGCCTTTTCAGAACACCAAAACTGCCACAACTTTTGCAAACGGACTCCGAATTCGATGAAACCAAGTTTGTTGGAAAGCTAGCGACAAGGGCTAACACAATCTTCAAAGAAATATCAATAAGAAGCAAATGAGAAAAGTCCCATAAGAAAATGGTGAGAACCCTTCCTCGGAAAAGACCGGTAAAACCTCCAACACCGAAAACATCATAGAAGATGCATGCGAACTCCGTTTTCGATGAACTCAAGCTTGTCATCAAGATGACCATAAGCTCTAAGACTCACAAAGAGAACCAAACAAGAACCAAGAAAGATGATGCAAGGATGCAATGGTTTGAGCTCTCTACTAACGATACGATCAAGCTACCAACTTGAGAGCCCCCCTTGATAGTACGGCAAACGATCCTATAACCCGGTCTCCAAACTACCACCATGAGACCGGTAAAATAGAAAACCTATCAAGGGCAAACCTTTGCCTTGCACATGGTCCACTTGAGCTAGATGATGACGATCTTGACTCCCTCAAGTTGGACCACCTTTCTTGATTGCGTTGGCTCGATGAAGACTAGATGATTGCTCCCCCATAGTCCACTATGGGTGAGCCACTCTTCGGCACATCTTCACAAGTCCATTGTCACCACAATGGATGGAAAGCTTCAAGCACTTGATCTCTTCGCGATGATCCACTTGAACTTGCACACGGCAATCTTGATGACGATCACCACTTGATGTCATCCTCTCCATGGGTTGAGTGATATCTTCCCCTTGACACAAGCCCATGAACACGTACCTAACCCCACGTAGAACTCTCACATAGACCATGGGTTAGTACACACAGCACAATGGACAATGCTTACCAAACCATGGGATCACTTGATCCCTCTCGGTACATCTTCTATGCTTTGTGAGTTGATCAACTTGATTCACTCTTGACTTAGTCTTGATCAACCTTGAATCTTTCCAACTCTCTTCATTTGGATGATGTCTTGAAGGTAAACATGAATGATCACACAATCTTCTTCTTCAAGACATGCTTGCAATAAGCTCAACTCTCACATGACCAAGCTTTGGATAATTCCTTAATAGCACCTTGGTCAACCCATAAACTCCTTGAAACCAACACATGGACTCCAAAAAAAGCCTATGGACAAAACCTTCAAATATAACTCAAGGCAATCATTAGTCCATATAGATTATCATCAATTACCAAAACCAAACATGGGGGCACCGCATGTTCTTTCAATCTCCCCCTTTTTGGTAATTGATGACAATCACTTTCAAGAGAGTTTATACAAGGAATTATGCATCACCATGCAATGCAACAACCAATGATGCATGAGTATGATATGCAAATGCTTAGGAACAAAACCAAAGCAAGAAGAAAACTCTAAAGACTTCTCCATGAAACTCTCTGAAACTTCTCCCCCATTGGCATTGATTGCCAAAATGGGCGAAAAGCTTAGAAGACCAATATAAAAGGTGTTCCTCCAAAAAATTGTGTATTTCTCAACAATAGAGTGGAATGCCATACACATATCCAAAGGTAATACTTGGAGGAAGACCAACTATATCGAGTCACAAAGATTGCTAAAGGAAGATATGCCACAAAGACATAACAGAGAGAAACACAAGCAATCAAGCAATCAAATGATACCAATTGAAGCAAGCAATCAATGGATATCAATTGAACCAACTAGACCAAAGATCCTATGATCCACAAGAAAAAGGATATTATGATATGAGCATAGGAGTGTTCTAAAGAAACTAGAGAGGCTCCCCATGATTTGTGGACACATAAGAATATTTGTATTTGGATACAAAGTGCACAAAATAGGATCATAGCTCCCCCAAAATCAATAGAAACTTACAACAAGTGCAAGTGAGCATATAGGAAACCAAGCCTAGTACTTGCAACAAACACATGGTTGAGCAACAAGTAAAAGAGGCAACTTAAGAATGGGCTCAACCAAAATTATGTGTGTGAGTCAAGGCAATGCACTTGAGAAGACTAATGTACGGATGAGCATTAAGCATCAATAAAGTCTTGAAAGAATGAGGCACACGGTGCAAGGCCTATCATTCCCACACACAACTAGAAAATGGGTTCACAAGCTTACTAATAAGCATATAAAGAACCTATGCTTGTGACAACCCATGGTGAAGATAGAAGATGAAAGCCTCATCAAGACGAGGGATACCAATTAAGATGGCAAAAGCCTCGTAAAGATAAGCTTGAGGAAAATAATCTTCACCACACAAGAGTGCATCAAGATGCAACGATATAAGACACGCACTCAAGGCAAAAGCTTTCACGGAGCCACCAAAGAAATAACATAAGAAAGATAAGGTGGACGTGAAAGAAAGGATATCAAGTAGATATGCAACTTCTCTCAAGTGTATAAGATTCTAGGTAGACGAAATCATGATGATATATATCTACAAAGAAGGATGTACACCCGAAATAGTTACAACACGAGGAACAAGATATCTAAAGGGAGTTCATACATATACCAATAAGATATTTGCTTGGAAGCATAGCACATGGCTAGATATAGTCTTATTGTATATAAATGAAGTCCACACACGAACAACAAAGACATCACAACTAGCAACAAGAGATCATTGTTGGGATGCTTTGAGAAGGGAAACAAGTATCACAAGAATGAATGAATACCATGCCATGACACAACCTACACAAGGTTGATGCAAGAAATGTGTGCATGAAGAATATGAAGATACTTGTTACCGAGATAACATTGGAAGGATGTAGTAGATACCAATTGAAGGTACAAAGTAGTTCATTGATCATCCTAGCTTGACTCCAATAAGCACATGGTGAAAACACCTTCCTTGTGAGTGAGTTGAGCATCCAATGCATCTCCACTTGTTCCTAGAACAACAACACAAACAAAATGGTACCCAAACTCATTGGGACCAAAGAGTTAGAGAACCAACAACACATAGGACAAACTCCACATAAATATGTGCATATAGATATGAAAATGAATTTCATGCACATCTCATCCAATTTGAGACTTGGTGGAGTTCCCCCTATATATTGGGTCAAAGAAAGAAAACATGCCAAAGAAACTACAAGAAGTAAATATGCATGCTCAAGACTTTCAAGAACCGAGACCAAAAGACAAAGAAATACCAAGGAAGAAAAGATACCAAATGAATAAATCATCACTTGGAGGATATCCATAAAAGATACATCAAGGAATGAGATATCCATTGATACACTCAAAAGAAAGATGTCAAACTCCCAAAAGAGAGAATGGTTCCAAACAAACCAAGCTCTCTACAAAGTTTCATGATGGCACAAAGCACCAAAAAGAAACGGCTTGCCTTCCACCAACACACACTTGATAAGGATCACAAGATGAGTGTTTTATAGAGAATAGGATAGCTCCCCCAAGACTAGTGCATTATAGAGAATTTGCATTTGAATACAAAATGCACAAGGTGGGATCACCACTTTCACTATATCTAGAAAACACTAGACAAGGTCAAGAATAACAAGATCCACAAGTGGTATGGAATACAATGGGAGTTGACACAATCCTAGGCAAGAGATAAGGCAAATAAAAGCAAAGGCCAATGTAAAGATGATCAATAATTTCTACCACACATAAGTGAGTACCAATTGTCAAAAGACAAGAAGTATTTGGAAATAATTCCCGGTGGTAGATAACAAGGATATCCGACATCATCTTCACACCAAACAAAAAGCAAATTGCAACTTGTAGAGCTAACATGCCACCTAGGAACAAGATAATTTACAATATCAACTCTAGGTGACAATATCTCAAATGTACACATTTTCTAGGCTAGTAATATACACATAGCATATTACTCCCCCATAATGTGATACCAATTAAAGATAAACAAGAGGCAAATAAAGGATCCAACAAGAGATAATTAATGGACTATTTAGAATTTGAATTTCTCATGAGAAGACATACCACATAGCGACTAGATAATCTTGAAATATCAATACTAGATGGTATTACTCATGTACACATATTTATAGGATTGTGAGGTGCACAAAGCACATCACTCCCCCATAATGGGATGTTCCATTAATCTCTCACAAGAGCCAACTAAGAAATGACCAAGATGCACAAAGGCTCAACGAACGACACACATGTACATGATGTGCAAACCAACACACACATACTTGATTGCTCAAGATAATCAAGTTGGAAGCACAACATATACAAACACATGCAAGGAACGAAACCAAACATGCAAAGGGGCAAGTAACTATCAATGTAAACACTTTAAGCACGAGTTACCGCAAGGAGGAACATTGGATATAAGATAGAAACTTGATAATCCGAATGACTTGGCTTGAGACAATAAGAATGATGAAGTCCCCTTAATTCTTCATAATGTAGCCAAGTCTCCAATGACCTCCAACAACACCTATTGATCAAGTTTGAGCTAGTTGGTCCCCAACCAAGTTGGGTCCTAAGAGGTTAGTCACAATAGGCTTGGCTACCCAAATGGTTCTTTTCTTGACACCACTTTGAGTACCAACAAATTTGGCAAACACATTGCCAACCTTATCCTTCCCAAGAGAATAGATATCATCAATAATAATTGGGTTGGATAAGTTACCACTAGTGCATGAAGAAGCGAGGTGACCTTTCTCACGACATAGGTAGCAACGTCTACTCTTCACTTTCTTCTCACTTGATTTCTCAACTTGAGAAGCATTAGCTTGAGTCTTCTTGGGAAGAGGCCTTTCTTCAACTTGAGGTTGAGCATGAGAATGAACTTGTGGCCGCTTCCCTTGTTGCTTGTCACTAATGGCCTTCTTCTTCAATGGGCAAGATCTAACATGATGCCCTTCAATTTTGCACTTGAAGCAAATAATCTTGGCCGAATTCTTGACTTGTTCTTGGCCCTTCTTCTTGTTCATCTTGGACTTCTTCTTCTTATTGGAGTTGAATCCAAGTCCACCTTTGTCATTGGGGGATTTTTGCACACTCAAGATATTGTTGAGTGTGGATTTCCCTTCATGACACTTTTCCAAGTCTTTCTTCAAAGAAGTGACTTGGGCCTTGAGCTCTTTGATTTCCTCTACATGGTTAGTCTCAACACAAGTACTAGAGGAAGTATAAGCTTCATCGTTAGAGCAACAAGGCAAGGAAAGCAATTCATCACAAGATGTACCAATGTTATGCATAGATGAATTACGAGGACTAGCACATGGCAATATAGCATTTTGACTAAAAGTAGTGCTAGTATCCACATGAGGCTCACTAGATGTTACCTTAGCAATCATGGCCTCATGAGCTATCTTTAGCACATTATGGGATACTAGAAGATCATCATGAGAGCTTGTGAGCTTTACATGATTTTCTTCCAATTCCCATAATTGCTAGATAGCAACTCAAGTTGAGCCCTTAGCTCAACATTCTCCTTCAAAATGGATGCTTCACAAGTAATAGAGTTAGTATCCCAAGCATCATCATTAACAACAATAGGAGAGGACACCTTGGCAAGCTCTTTTAAGTAAGAAGCTTCAAGTTGAGCATGAGACTCGGTGAGTTTGATGAGCTCACCCTTGATGACCCTTGAGCCATTTTCGAGGTGCTCAAAATCCTCAAGGAGTCTAGCATGAGCAACTTCAAGCTTAGCATTTTTAGTTTTGAAATCATTGGCCACCTCGAGTGCTCTATCATAAGATTCCTTTATTCTAGATAATTCTAGAGCAAAGGTCTCCTCAAGAGATTCGGATGTGGTTTGTTCATGTTCAAGAGCTTGAGATAGCTCCGCGATCTCATTTGCGTAATCACACTCATGAGCTTCCATTTTCTCAATGGTGACCTCATGCTCCTCTAGATGAGACTCCAACTCCTCAATGTATTTCTTGCCTTCAATGGCAATAGACATGATTTCCATGAAGTTGGAACAAGCAAGTTTATTTTTGTGAAGAGCTTTAAAAATCATTTCCCCCTTAGTTTTTAAGGAGGCAACATTATCATTCTCTTCATCATAATCAACATCATCATCATTCTTGCCATCATCAATATCATCACAAGATATATTGGGATTCAAAGTGGGAGATACCTTTGAAGCCTTAGCCATAAAGCAAAAAGCAATCGATGATGATGTAGGATCCCTTGAAGCACCGTTCAAGACCACATCTTGTTCCATGGAGTGTTGGGTTTCCTCTACATTGTTAGCACCACAACTCGAGGAAATACAAGCATTTTTATCATGGCAACAAGATATAGCAAACATATCATCATGAGATTTAGTCAAGCAATTTCTACATGATATGCAAGGACTATCAACACAAGCATGTGAAACATTTGGAGTGCTCGAAGTGTTAAATCCCAAAGAAGGAGCATTGCAATAAGATAGTGATGAAGGATCATCCATAATAAGCATACTATCATCATTGCAATGACCAACACTACTCACCATATCATTACCTTGTGGCAAACCACATGTAGGTGAAGTAGAAGAAGTTGAGAAGAATATACGGCCGGATGTGGAGGGAGAACAATCATCCCCACAAAACTTGGACACGCCATATTTATCTTGAAGCTTTGTCCACAACTCATGAGCATCCCGGAACGGCATGAGTTGAAATATGACTACATTGCTCAAAGCATCGAAAAGCACATTAGAAGCTTGAGCATTGAGATAAGAGTTTTTCTCATCCTCTAAAGATAATCTTTGGGGATCCTTTGGAGGAGAAAAACCCATATCTACAATTCGCTATAAATTTGGGTCCATGACCCTAAAGAGATTCGGCATGCGAATTACCCAAACATCAAAATTTGTGCCATCGAAACTAAGAGTGTGAGAGAATCCTAATCCCCTAGTCGACATCTTTACTCTCTAGGCGGTTAAGCCTAACAAAGAGAGACGAGGCTCTGATACCAATTGAAAGATCGTGGATGTCGCCTAGAGGGGGGGTGAATAGGCGTTTTAAAATAATTACGGTTTAGGCTTGAACAAATGCGGAATAAACCTAGCGGTTAATTTGTCAAGCACAAAACCTACAACAACTAGGCTCACCTATGTGCACCAACAACTTATGCTAAGCAAGATAAACTACTAGGTGATAGCAAGATATATGACAAGAAACAATATGGCTATCACAAAGTAAAGTGCATAAGTAAAGAGCTCGGGTAAGAGATAACCGAGGCACGCGGAGACGATGATGTATCCCGAAGTTCACACCCTTGCGGATGCTAATCTCCGTTTGGAGCGGTGTGGAGGCACAATGCTCCCCAAGAAGCCACTAGGGCCACCGTAATCTCCTCACGCCCTCGCACAATGCAAGATGCCGTGATTCCACTAAGGGACCCTTGAGGGCGGTCACCGAACCCGTACAAATGGCAACCCTTGGGGGCGGTCACCGAACCCGTACACTTTGGCAACCCTTGGGGGCGGTCACCGGTACCCGTCAAATTGCTCGGGGCGATCTCCACAACCTAATTGGAGACCCCGACGCTTGCCCGGAGCTTTACACCACAATGATTGAGCTCCGAACAACACCAACCGTCTAGGGCGCCAAGGCACCCAAGAGGAACAAGCTCTAGGGTGCCCAAACACCCAAGAGTAATAAGCTTCTCAAACTTCACTTCCACGTATCACCGTGGAGAACTCAAACCGATGCACCAAATGCAATGGCAAGGGCACACGGAGTGCCCAAGTCCTTCTCTCTCAAATCCCACCGAAGCAACTAATGCTAGGGAGGAAAATGAGAGGAAGAACAAGAAGGAGAACACCAAGAACTCCAAGATCTAGATCCAAGGGGTTCCCCTCACATAGAGGAGAAAGTGATTGGTGGAAATGTGGATCTAGATCTCCTCTCTCTTTTCCCTCAAAAACTAGCAAGAATCCATGGAGGGATTGAGAGTTAGCAAGCTCAAAGAAGGTCAACAATGGGGGAAGAACACGAGCTCAAGAGATAAGGTTCATTGGGGAAGAAGACCCCCTTTTATAGGTGGGGAAAAATCCAACCGTTATGCTCACAGCCCGCACAGAGCGGTACTACCGCTCCAAGGAGCGGTACTACCGCTAGGGCGGAAGTACCCCTTTGAAAAACAACAGCGAGGAGGCAAAAGGCCAGAAGAACCGCCGGAGCGGTACTACCGCTCGTCCTCACGGTACTACCGCAAATGGTAGCGGTACTACTGCTTGCGAGCGGTACTAAAAAATACATCCGGGCCTACCACCGCAAGACTTGGGATGAGTTTTTGGTCCGGAGCGGTACTACCGCTGTAGGAGCCGCGGTAGTACTACTCTGGAGCGGTAGTAAAAAATTACATCTGCTGCAATTCGCGGTAGTACCGCTGCAGCCTTTTCAGAACACCAAAACTGCCACAACTTTTGCAAACGGACTCCGAATTCGATGAAACCAAGTTTGTTGGAAAGCTAGAGACAAGGGCTAACACAATATTCAAAGAAATATCAATAAGGAGCAAATGAGAAAAAGTCCCATAAGAAAATGGTGAGAACCGTTCCTCGGAAAAGACCGGTAAAACCTCCAACACCAAAAACATCATAGAAGATGCATGTGAATTCCGTTTTCGATGAACTCAAGCTTGTCATCAAGATGACCGTAAGCTCTAAGACTCACAAAGAGAACCAAACAAGAACCAAGAAAAATGATGCAAGGATGCAATGGTTTGAGCTCTCTACTAACGATACGATCAAGCTACCAACTTGAGAGCCCCCCTTGATAGTACGACAAATGATCCTATAACCCGGTCTCCAAACTACCACCATGAGACCGGTAAAATAGAAAACCTATCAAGGGCAAACCTTTGCCTTGCACATGGTCCACTTGAGCTAGATGATGACGATCTTGACTTCCTCAAGTTGGACCACCTTTCTTGATTGCGTTGGCTCGATGAAGACTAGATGATTGCTCCCCCATAGTCCACTATGGGTGATCCACTCTTCGGCACATCTTCACAAGTCCATTGTCACCACAATGGACGGCAAGCTTCAAGCACTTGATCTCTTCACGATGATCCACTTGAACTTGCACACGGCAATCTTGATGACGATCACCACTTGATGTCATCCTCTCCATGGGTTGAGTGATATCTTCCCATTGACACAAGCCCATGAACACGTACCTAACCCCATGTAGAACTCTCACATAGACCATGGGTTAGTACACAAAGCACAATGGACAATGCTTACCAAACCATGGGATCACTTGATCCCTCTCGGTACATCTTCTACGCTTTGTGAGTTGATCAACTTGATTCACTCTTGACATAGTCTTGATCAACCTTGGATCTTTCCAACTCTCTTCATTTGGATGATGTCTTGAAGGTAAACATGAATGATCACACAATCTTCTTCTTCAAGACATGCTTGCAATAAGCTTAACTCTCACATGACCAAGCTTTGGATAATTCCTTAATAGCACCTTGGTCAACCCATAAACTCCTTGAAACCAACACATGGACTCCAAGAAAAGCCTATGGAAAAAACCTTCAAATATAACTCAAGGCAATCATTAGTCCATAGAGATTATCATCAATTACCAAAACCAAACATGGGGGCACCGCATGTTCTTTCACCGTTACTGGCCTATTCCACTAATGGGCCAAATTCGGCCCATGGCAAGAGTCGGCCCGTTACTGGCCTGTTACCCTAATGGGCCAAATTCGGCCCATGGCAAGAGTCGGCCTCTTTCTGGCATGTTAACCCGTTGCGCCGTTTCCAGCCTGTCCTATATTCTGGCCCATTAAGGACCCACTATGCCTGTGACAGAATTAAGCCTTTGTTGTCCTACGACCTGTTAACGGCATGTTACCGTGCTGAGCCGATACCAATTATGCCCGATTATGGCCCATGTAGACCCATTTATCCGATGGCCCGAGGCCCACTGATTACATGCCCATTTATCGACGGCCCGTAGGAGACCCATGGATCCTACGGCCCGTATATGGCCCATGGTAGTTGCGGCCACTAGCAAACCAGGGAAAAAGAAGACTAGGAAATAAATAAGGCCGAAACTAACGCTAGGCTATTAAGGCGATTGCACAGATTACATCCACTCGGCATCAAAGATCGCCACCAGTGCAAATATAGGGAACACCCTACACTATACAAAAATGGCTTGTTGTTTTCTTCAGGCGGTGGCTGCACATTAAGAATAAATATTGTATCGCACCAAAACAAATTACAACTATATAACAAAAGGAAGGTTGGCATAAAACTTAACAGTCTAGCCGATAAATGCACCACCAGAAGTTCAGAAGCTCAGTTCATTTGACCTGACTGTTACGTTTTCATGTTGTATTGTCCGATGGAGCACCATAACCTTCGCCTTCATTTCCCCTAGGCTCCTGAACAACATAGCAAATGTCTGATAGTCTAGTTTCAAAATCATGCATATCTTGACGACATTGAGCAATGTTTCTCCTTGTTTCACAAAGGGTCTCTGTTAGGGAATGGACTTGTGTCTGGAGCGCAGATACAACATTGCTTTGAGCTTGCATATCTTGATCATGAGGCAGTTTGGACGATATTGCCTTAACAACCAACCCAGTATTACGCAGGAACGTGCTTTTGGCACTGTTAGTGGACAGGTACTGACCCACTGCAGCAAGAGCTGACATTGCGGTTGTAGTTGCCTCGCCACCTTTAGAAGGTGGCAGTTCCACCATTTTTTCCATAGCTCGCTGAAAAGTTGAGGTTTTACATTAGTAGTACCAGAACAGAAGATATTAAGGAGGCAGCAAAACCAAAAAAAATAGCTTTGGTCTATATACAAAACTTATTCTGGTGAACCCATGTAAAATATTAGTTGTATTTTATTGCAAAGTACATAATAAAACTAGGTTCCAAACATATGACCATGTACCATCGCTAATGTATTGTCTATTTCTTCATATTGTATTGAGGGCTAAGGATAAAGAGACGAAGTTTATAATATGGTAAGCATAGTATGACGTCATTCATATCACAAAACAACTGAGAATAGACAAACAGGCAATGGTAACGTTGTGTGGGCAAGTCCAGCACGGAACTAGATTACGGGTCAAGATCAAAGGAACATCACTCCTCTCTTTTAAACCTTGTAAGGTGCAATGATACGCTAAGACAATTGTGTATAAAATTGAAAAGAGTAATAGACATTGGCTGTAAACCATGCAGTTCAAGGCACAAGTCAGAGTAAGTAGTAGTTAAAAGGCATGAGGATTAAGGACTTACAACAGCAGCTTTGACTGGTGTAGTCATGCCCTTCTTCTTGCTGGTGTGACAGTCCTTGAAGATTTCCACAGCATTTGGTTCATGTACTTTTTGGTCCTTGCGGGCTTTCCTCTGCATTTGGAACAAGACAATATAGATCTGATAATATGGTACAGTGAAAAGACTGAAACAGTAGCTAATTACAAGAGCCTCGCAGTGTGCAATATAGCTACGAGATCCTGTCGTCTGTTGGAATTTCACTTTCGTACGGTTGGCCTTGTTCTTTGAATAGTTCACCTACAAGAAGATAGACTTTTGTGGCACATGCGTAAATAGGACTTCAACATGTGATCTGATGACATATATATATAATGTACCTGATACTTCGGATCGGACTAGTGTTTAATGAGGCCTCTCCAGTCTTCATCAGATATATTTTCCACTGGAGATGTTTGGGCAAGTTCACTGTTAGCCTTGCCTTCAAAGTGAGTTTTCCTCAAGTTATACCGATATTGTCGCAGAGCAGACTTGAAAACATGGGTGCAAGCTTGTCTGGTTGCATCATCTTGGCTATCCAACTTGAACCTCATTTGTTGAAAATTATGGGAGTCTCATTATCAGGAACCTAGAAAGTATTGGACAGAGCAAGACGATATTACTAGTTCCCATACATAACCATACTTACAGATAAATGGTCGAGGAAGATGTTGAACTGGGTTTCGTCTTTGTCATTCCTGTACTGAATCCATGTTGGGAGGATATGTACATGACACCTAACAGCAACCGCTACCTCTGATACTAACTTGGCTGACTCTGTAGCATCACGTGGCCTTTTTAAACCTGCCTCAAAATGGATATCCATTCTTCCTCCTCTAAATTTAGTTAACTGAAAGACTAGCAACGTACGGAATGGCTCCCCCTCCCACCCCCACCCCCTCCACGGCGATCTACACCACCTCCGGCGATCTCCACCCCTAGCCACCAAATTATAGTTTCTCTCCATTAGATCTCTCCGGTGTCTTGAGATCTACTTGTTCATACCCATCTTTCATGGGTTCCAATAATGGTTCCACCCTTGGCTTGGACTTCTCCAAGGGTTTGGTTTTTGCTGAGAAGATTTTTCAATCTACGGGCTTTTCGGTGCATCCCATGGAGGACTCGGAGATCTTTACCATGGTGGTTTCGTTTGGACGTCATTCCTTCCATTTGAATGAAGATTCGGTGGCGGCAGCTCTTGAGGCAGCAATTGGCGGCTCGGGTATTGATCTTATGGTTTTCTTGATCAAGGATAAGGTATTTGGCTTTCAGGTATCTTGCAAGGCTGTTGCCATGATCATTATTAGTCTTTGATCTTTTGCTTGTGATCATTTCAAATGTTACTTTCATCTTTGGAGTAACGGGGGCCCGAATTGGAGTCGTGAGTTTAGGATCTGGAATTTGGAATGTGATGCTGAGTGGATCCTCGTTAGTCCTTCTAAGCGGCGTGCAGCTCTTGGGGTTCTAGCCATGCATTCTAGGCCATCAAAATCTTCATTCAAATCCTCAAATTCTATTGGCAAGAAATTATCATTTGTGGTCTTTCAAAATTATAATGCTTGTCGAGGTTATCGCTATCCGGCTACGGAAAATTGTATTCAAACTACTAAAGACGCTGGTTATTTTATCCCGCCACATGAGAGAGTTGTCATCCATCCCGCGCCGCCGGTGAGCCTCCGGTGGACGTCGACGAGGCCATCTATCTCGTTTGGTACGGTTCAAGATCTCCTGCCGTTATCTGATCGCTCGCCGTCTATCTCGGGTGGGAATTCGGGTACTTTGAATGTGGACGTGCCAACACATGCCACGGGCCATGGGCTGCTCTCCGTTGGGTCTGACAGGGCTGGCCCGGCATCTTCTGCGGATAATTTGGATATTCCTTCTTCTCAGCAAGCCAGGGATGATTTTGAGGATTTAATTCCTAATATGGTTGATGAGGTTCTCACGTGTCAAAAGTGTTTGAGGAAGGGACACTTTGCGGCCTCTTGCACGTCCAAGTTGTGGTGCATCTCCTGCCTTAAGACGGGTCACATCAGGAAGGATTGCAACAAATTTGCACAGGTTTTGGGGCTTGTTTGGCAACCCAAATCCACTAACGCTACGACTTCCGAGGCGCGCTGCGAGAATATCTATCTGACAACGCTTTTACCAAACTTGGACCTCCCTTCCACTTCCGCATTAACTTCCTCGTCCAGTTCCATCAGCCCTGGCCCCAAGACTCCCTCTGCCTCGCCGCCTGAAACCCCTCCTCCGCCGTTGCACTCGCCGTCGTTCGAGGCCGAGCCCTTGGTTCCGATGGCGAACTTTCATCTGGATCCTCAGCTTTACGTCCCCGTGGGCCACCATGTCATCGACGGTGGTGAAGATCGCCTTCCAAGAACCTTCGTTTCGCCGCATACCCCAATTGTGCGCCGCCATGAGGAGTTTATGCTTGCTGAGGTAATGCCTATCCCCCAGCCAGATGAGATAGGTGCTGCTAGAGAGGCTGTAGTTCAGTGGTTGCATGAGCATGGAGTTGTAGTCAGATCGGTTCAGCCATGGATTCGCTCTGTGGGGCTTTTTGAGCTTCGTGATGCTGCTGTACATTTCCATCTGCTGCAGCTCCAACCGCAGCCACTGGGCAATGATCGCTTTGTGCACTTTATGAAGCATGACGAGGGAGAAAAATTCCATGGTGTTCAGGGTTTCCGTCAGGGCCTTCTCATGTTCTTGGGCATTCCTTTGGATCTTCGCAATACTGAGTGTATCAGGGCTGCTGTCAACACTTTTGGCAAGTTTCATCATTGGGTTAGCGAGGATCCTTACTTGGTCAGGTCTCTGGTGTTTGCTTCCTTCCCTGAAGACATTCTGGTGCCACGTGATGTGGTGTTTATGGATTTTGCACCCTATGGAGGTGCAAGAGTTTCTTGGACTGCTCCCCTATATATCTTGGGGGCAAACTTTGCCGAGCAGATGCCCCAAGATGAGGATTGGATGCCCATCAATGGCAATCCGCACCCGGTGCCTGGTGTTCCATTCCCTGAGATGCCCCCTTTCAACTTACCTGCTTTTCCTGCTTTGGGATGGAATGCAGTGCCACCAGCACCTGTGGTCAATGAGATAGCTGATGATAACTGGGGGAACTGGGATGACAATGTAGCCCCTGATCCTGTGCAGGACCAGGAGTCCATGGTGGTAGATTTATCTGCACAGCCAAGCTCTGCTGCTGATGCCCATGTGCCACCTGTTGTAGTTCTTGATGATGAGCAGCCTGAGGCCCCTGTTACTCCTCCATTCAATGAGGAGTTTGCTCCTGATCATTGGGCCATTGTGGTCTATCAGCCTCCTGTCATTAGGGAGGAATTGGTTATGCCTGTTGTGCCTTATGGGCCTCCTCTACCTCCTGACATGATTTGGAGAAGATCTTTTGAAAGTCTGGTACAAGCTCCTATAGTGTTCTCTGTCCCCAAGCCAGTTTCAATACAGCCCCTATCACCTGTTGTTCTGTCTAAGCGAAGCTGGGATTTCGCTTTCTCTGATCTGGATCTGCCTCGTCTCACTTGGAAGGACCAGGAAGTGGCCAGGCCGGTCGCTAGAGCTTTGTTTGTTGACTCTGCACCTGATCAGGTGGTTCCTCCTGTGTCTGTGGTGACTGCGAGAAGGCCACGACAACCTTTGGCGCCAACACCAATTGTTGATACGGCCGTCAGATGTTGCACTAGGAGTTCTGTCAAGCAGGATGGTTTCAAGCCCGTTTTCCATGAGCTTGCTATACAGCCCAAGAAGAAGAAGCCCAGACCGAAGCCCTTCACGGCCCATGAGTCTGAAGAGCAGGCTTCTGAAGAAATCCCCCTGGCGACTCCGATTGCGCGGCTTCAGGAAATAGGGAGAGAGTTGGAAATTGATGCCACTCTCCTCTCTGTGGATGCACTTATGGTGGACCCACCTGCTTCTGCCTTCGTCGATCTTGATGTTTAGCCTGCTCCTGGACTTTTGGGTGTGGCAGGCCCCTAAGTTTGCCGCTTTTATGCTTTATGTATGTCAGTTATGTCATGAACTTTCTTATGTCTGTGTGGGTCAGACTTTGTTCTGTTATTTTGGACATGTGACATTGTGTGTCATATGGGTTATGCTGCCTAGTATATGTTTTAATGAGTAATTCATGTAGAAACTGGAATGTGATGTGCTGGAATGTTAGAGGTTTGAACTCTGAAGCTAGGCAGCGAGCTGTCAGACAAAAAATTGAGGAATGTCAATGCTCTATAGCCTGCTTGCAAGAAACTAAATGCGCATCTTTCGATTCCAGATCAATCAAAAGTTTCTGCCCTAAGAGATTTGACTCTTTTGCTTGCTCCCCTTCAATAGGGGCTTCTGGTGGTATTCTTGTGGTTTGGAATTCAAATGTTTTTATTGGAAATCTAATTGAAGTTCAGCAATTTTCTGTTGTGATTAAGTTTACCTCCAGGCAGAATAATGAAAGTTGGACTTTGGTTGTTGTATATGGTACTTGTCAGGGGGAAGCAAGGGACAATTTTATAAACTGGCTATATAATCTCTGTATCCCTATTGATGAGCACTGGTTATTGCTTGGTGACTTCAATTTCCTTAGGTCAGTGGACAATAGAAACTTACCTGGTGGGGACATAAATGATATGTTCATCTTCAATGAGGTTATTGGACATTTGGGACTTCTTGAATTGCGAATTAAAGGTAGATCATACACTTGGTCCAATATGCAGGACATCCCTCTTCTGGAGCAGTTAGACTGGTTCTTCACCTCAGTAGATTGGATCACTGACTATCCAATGACTGAAGTATTGCCTCTGGCTAGGACTGCCTCTGACCATATCCCTTGTTTAGTATCAATCAAGACAACCATACCTAAATCAAATCTCTTTAGGTTTGAAAACTATTGGTTGGAACTAGAGGGCTTTATGGAGTGTGTGGAATCATCTTGGCTAACCCCATCTAGGAAGACTCACATTACTGCTAAGATTGCTGACAAGTTTAAGCATCTAAGAATGTGCCTTAAGAGATGGCAAATGAATTTCCAAGTTAAAATTGTTGATTAGCAAGTGTAATCATGTGGTCTTCCTTTTATATGAGTTGGAGGAATGGAGGCCCTTGTTTAGACAGGAGTTCAATTTCAGAAAAATTGTGAAGGTCCATTTGGAAAAGCTTTTGCACCTGCACTGCATGTACTTGAAAAAGAGATGCACTATCAGGTATATTAAGGTTGGGGGTGAGAACACCAAGTTTTTTCATGCCATGGCCACTGAGAGGCACAGGAGAAATTCAATTGCTAGTCTTAAATTACCTGATGGCTCTGTGGTCTCTGACCATGATCAAATGGCTGGAATTATTTGGAGCTGCTTCAAGAACAGAATGGGCACTTCTAGAGGGATTGCATTTAGCATCTCTAATAATTCCAGTGGATGGCCTGGATATGCTTACTAAGCCTTTTGAAAAAGAGGAAATGGATGATGTGGTCAAGCACATGCCTATGGATAAAGCACCTGGACCTGATGGTTTTAATGGTCTATTCTTCAAGAGGCGCTGGCACATCATATCAGCTTATTTCTATGATCTGGCTCATGCTTTTCATGAGGGGACTGCAGTGCTGGACAACATTAATAGTTCTTTCATTACTCTGATACCCAAGAAACTATCACCGGAGGAAGTGGGGGATTATAGGTCTATTTCTCTAACAAGCATGGGTCTGAAGTTCCTTTCTAAGATGGCTGCCAATAGGTTTCAGAGGATAATTATGAAATGCATTCATAAGAATCAGTAGGGTTTCATTAAGAGCAGAACAATTCATGACTGCATTGGTTGGACCTTTGAGTATCTGCATCAATGCCATCAGTCAAAGAGGCCAATTGTGATCCTCAAATTGGACTTTGAGAAGGCTTTTGACTCTGTTGAGCATGAAGCTATCTTCCAAATCCTAAGGCACAAAGGTTTTAATGAAAAGTGGATACTATGGATGAAGCAGTTACTTGCCACTGGTACTTCTTCTGTCCTTTTGAATGGTGTGCCTGGGAGGAAGTTTGTTTGCAAAAAAGGAGTTAGACAGGGGGACCCTGTTTCTCCTCTTCTCTTTGTGATAGCTGCTGATCTTCTACAAACAGTGATTAATGATATGTTCAGCAAGGGGATCCTAAAGCTACCTATTCCCTGCCATGACCAAGACTACCCTATCATTCAATATGCCGATGATACTCTGATCATCCTCCCTGCTGACAGGCAACAACTTCTAGCACTGAAGGATATGATGTTGGTGTTCTCTCAGTCCACAGGTCTTGATGTCAACTACCATAAATCTTTTATCATTCCTATAAATGTTGAAAATGCAGTCATGACTGAGCTTGCTTCTGCTTTTGGATGCCAAATTGGAAAGATGCCTTTTACTTACCTTGGTCTGCCTGTGGGTACTACAAGGCCAAAGATGGTGGACTTTATGCCTCTTGTGGATTGTATGGAGAGGAAAATGGCTGCCAGCTCCTCCTTCCTTAATCAAGGTGAGAGGCTGCAGTTCTTAAATTCTGCCTTGTCTTCCATGCCAATCTTCTTTATGGGCAGCCTGGCTGTTCCTGCTGGAATCCTCAAGCAGTTGGAAAGAATTCAAAGGCAATGTCTGTGGAGAAAAAAATAGGGAGGAGCCTGCTCCATCTCTTGCTGCTTGGGATTTGATTTGTAGACCAAAAAACAAGGGTGGTCTTGGTATTTTGAACCTGGGTGTTCAAAACGTGGCTTTGCTTCTCAAGCATGCTAGTAACTTTCTCAACAGGAAAGACCTACCTTGGGTGTCCTTAATTTGGGACTCATATTATCATGATGGCATGCCCCAGGGAACAACTTCTTGTGGCTCTTTTTGGTGGAAGGATATTTGTAAGGTCTTGCAGAATTTTAGGGACTGCTCCTGGGTGCAAGTCAATGCAGGGGACACTGCTCTCTTTTGGTCTGATAACTGGAATCTTGGCAATGAAGTTTCTAGCTTGCAGTCTAGATTCCCAAGATTATTCTCTTTTGCCAAGGATCCATGGATTTCTGTTAAGGCCATCTTCAATTCAATAGACTTGTACCAACACTTTCACCTACCTTTGTCTGCTCAAGCTTTTGATGAGCTAAACTTGATAAGAAATATGTTGGTCTCCCATACAAGAGATGACGCTTGTAAGGATTTATGGTTCTGGTAGGGCTCTTCAAAGGTTTACAAACCTAAGCTGTTCTATGGTCATGTTTTTCAGAATGAAACATTCAACCACTTGCTGTGGTGGATCTGGAAATCCTCTTGCACTATCAAGATCAAGGTTTTTGCATGGATGCTCATCATGGATAGACTCAACACTAAGGATATGGTTGATAGAAGGCACTGGCACATGGATGATGGTGCTACTTGTAGGCTATGCCCCCTTCAAGTGAGAGAAACCAGAGACCATCTCTTCTCCAACTGCAATTTCAGTGTCAGAGTTTGGAATTATTTGCAGATCGATTGGTCGGCTGGAACTTCAATGTCTGACCTAGTCATCCAGGCAAGGAGAAGTTTTGATAAGCCATTTTTCAATGAAGTAGTATTTATTGCCTGCTGGAATATCTGGATCATCAGAAATGCCAAAGTGTTCAGAGGTGAGAGGGCAAGTTTCAACAAATGGAGAGGAGCTTTCAGGCATGATATTACTCTGATGCAGCATCGAATCAAATCTGGATACAAGGATGAGTTACTCAAGTGGATTTCTTTCTTGCCTCCTTAAGTTTTAGCCTTTTCTTTATTTTATTTTGTTTTTCTCCTCTCTTTTCGGTTACCTCTTGTAATCATGTTGTTGTAACTATTGTCTGGCTTTAATAAAGTTTGGATATGCTGTGGGGGTTTTCCCCACAGTTCACAGTCAAAAAAAATAGTTAACCTATTGAGCATTATCCCTGATGTTTGTTTCCTCTTGCGCCTAGGTGCTAGTCCAACAACAAACATAGGAAGTGTTAGTGTACATCAAACTGTGAGACTACATATAAAGAAGCATGCAACTGTAACTTGACTCCAACAACTACCTTCTTGTTGTTGAAGCTCACAAGGTTCATTTGATATTGCCAACTCGTCTTGTGTCAAGAGTGCTTGGGAAGTAGTGTCAGGTGGCAAGGGAGCTTGGGAACATGCTGCTAGCTCAGTTGACGCACGAGTACGTCGTGCAGCTGGTAGTACTGTGGTAGGTGTTGCAAGAACTAGGGCTATCTCTGCTTGTTTGGTGGCAGCTATTTGTACATGTTTGTCTTTTTTTTGCAACTCATGTAGCATGGGATGCCATGTTTGTAGAATTTTCTGCTGGACTTTGACCTTCTATTGCACCATCAGTACAAGCAGAATCTGCAGGATTCATCCG
Source organism: Triticum aestivum (assembly GCF_018294505.1). Taxonomy (NCBI): domain Eukaryota; kingdom Viridiplantae; phylum Streptophyta; class Magnoliopsida; order Poales; family Poaceae; genus Triticum; species Triticum aestivum. Next base: position 65,157,704 of record NC_057794.1, on the reverse strand, counting down.
CTTCTCATTCCCTGCCATTATGTGTTCCTTCCTCTTTCTTTGTGCCATGTTAAGTCAAGCCGACAAGAAAAATGACTAACAATTTAGTTCTTCAGAACAAATTGATGCGTGATGCAGACGAACTGAACTTTGATGTTAGACAACCACATGATAGGAGGATGTAATATGTATGAAAAACAGGACGGAAGAGATAACCAGAACTATTATGTGTAAACTAAGAAGAAGACATTTCACCAAATTAGAAGCAATGCAATGGAAGGTAGACACCATATGAAAGATGCTACAAATATCGCGCTGCCAAGTTAACAGTGTCTCATCATAAATGGCATTTAAACAAATGTGAAGCAGTACAAGAAATAAATCATATGCAAGATGCATAGAGGTCTCTCGTCATTAGTGCCATTGCATATTCACAGCATTGCATATTCATAGCTTATGATGTGTAAACTAAGGAGAAGGCATTTCAACAAATTAGAAGCAATGAAAGCTAGACACCATATGAAAGATGCAACGAATATCACTCTACCAAGTTAAAACTGTCTCGTCATAAGTGCCATTTCAACAAATTAGTAATGCAAGCTAGAAAAGAATGTGAGATGTAACCTATATCACACTCCGAAGTCAAACGTGTCTTATGATAAGTGATTGTTGCAGGTTACACAACAGTAGTAATTTAATGTAAGAACATGGTGTGATAGACATATATTGTATGTTCTAGAAACAGGAACATGTGTATTATTCAAGTATAATGTGTAAAGTAAGCAGATGGAATTCAAAAAAATTAGAAGCAATACAAGCTAGACATCACACATAACATGCAACCACATATAACAGTGCCAAATTAGAGGGAGCACCGGTGATGCTGCACTAGGTGAGATGTGCTCATCATAAACACAGCTTTGTTGAGTGTCTATGCATGTGTTGTCTAGGAAATCATCTTGGGGGTGTGGAGGAGTAGAAACTGTAGAGGCCCTCCGTTCGGAAGGAGCACCTTTATCCGCTGCCTTGCTAACTTCCTTCCGCTTTATTGATTTTGAATTGTCAAGTAAAACCGACAAGAAAAAGCAATAAAATTCTCTCTTCAGAACTCATTCATGCATGATACTGACAATCACTACTTTGATGTAAGGCAAACACATGATACCCGGATGGAATATGTACGAAAAACAGGACGACATGGCATGTTCACAACTGTTTGTGTAAACTAAGCAGAAACCATTCCAGCAAATAAGAAGCAATGCAAGCTAGACACCACATGAAAGATGCAACCAATATGACTCTGCCAAGTTAAAAGTGTCCCATCATAAATGGAATTTCAACAAATTAGAAGCAGCGCATGCCATAAATCATATGAAAGATGCAACTAATATCGCACTGCATATACTAAAGGTGTCTCGTCATGTTGATTGATGCGGGATACAAAAAAACAATAGTTTTATGTAAGGACATGCTTAATAGACAGATGTACTATGTACTAAATACAGGAAGGCATGTCACATTAACATGTATAATGTATAAGCTAAGCAGACTAGCACATGCAGTTTAACCAGATTGGAAGAATTACAATCTAGACACCATATGCAACATGCAACCACATATCACGCTGCCAGGTTAGAGCAAGCACCTGCGATGCTAGTGTAGGGGAAATGATGTAATCAACTATAGAGCTACGTTCACTATCTTCATCTAGCATTTCTGTTTCTTGAGAATCATGTCGGGTGGCTGACGCTGCATTCTTTAAATGAGGAGTAGTCCCCTTGCCTGCCTGCCTCGTCATAAGTGATTGACGAGGGATACACAAGAACATTAGTTTGATGTAAGAACATGGTTAATACACAGATGTACTAGTATGTACCAAAAACAGAAAGGCATGTCATATTCAAAGGTATAATGTGTAAGCTAAGCAGATGCAATTTAACCAAATTGGAAGCAATACAAGCTAGACATCCGGCTGGAGTGGTGAGCATGATCATCTAGGACCTGAGAGCCTGGTGGGAGGCTGGCTACTTCGCCACCATCGCAGCTTTTTAGTTGGCTTCCAGGTGATGCATATCTTTGTTGGGTTTGTCACTGGCTCAGCCAATGCCCTGACTAGTTATTTGTCTTCTGGTGCTCACGGGATGGTGGTTCATGTAAAAAAATATCTTTCCTTATCTTACCGACTTCGGCCTTTCGAATACAAGCTAGACACCATATGGAACATGCAACCACATATGACATCGCGAAGTTAAAGCAAGCACCTGGGATGGTTGTTCATTGCGAGCGAGGTCATCAACTCCAGAGCTACGTTCCCCGTCTCCATCTGCTGACACAACACCCTTTAAAGCGTTGAAACGTGCCTTGCCTAGCCACACGCCAAACTGGAGCGACTTCTCTCTTTTCTTTTTGGCTTCTCTCATGGCAGCAGAGTCTGAAATACCCTTGCATAAAAACACAACAGTGAGAGTAAGGGTGAAGTGTGTGCGGAACTAGTGCACTGTAAAAGTAGCAGATAGCAGGTGGCTGAAAAATAAATGACAGGAGACATATGATAGCTCTACAACATTGCATGGCAAAAAAAATTAGATTCTACTATGTATGATTTTGTAATATATGAGCACAGGAAATGCAGGTAATCCTCTAGCACACCACCACATGTGGTCATATCTAAGATAACAGTCGACTGAAAATAAATAGGTCAGTCAATTTTTTTAAGGAACGGGCAGATGGCCTTCGTCTACCTCCCGCCAGTCACTGTTGACGATCTTTCTCCAACCGCCAGCGACCACCGGCCCAGACCCCTGCCTCCGCCGCCCCGCCCTCCCATTGACCTCACACCACTGCCATGCTTGGCAGCGCCCCCAGGACATCCCTTTAATCCCGACCGACCTCCAGATCGGGCGCCAGTAGCTCTAGGCCGCACACGCCCCTAAGATAAACACCAAGGCGCTGCTTCCTCGGTGTAATAGGCGTACTAGCGCCTGTTACGCCGGGGAATGCTTCCGTTAATTGGGAGTCAAGTGGCTAGAAATTGAAATTCAGGGGGCGACGTACCTCTAGCTAAGGTGAAATAGTATATGAGGAGAAACCTTCTGCATCGTGAGTTACTCGGAACATCTAGTATCAAGAAGAAGCGGTCAACTAGTGTCTTCTATGGGATGAATACCGTGCAAGCAGAGACATAAGATTTGCACGAATAAGGGAAGAGGAGTACCTTTTTCGGTTAACGGTGTGGTCACCTCCACAAGTCGCGCCGATTTTCTTCTTTTTACCGGGGAAACCGATGTTCTGGAGGGTGCAGGCTTGGACGAACCCATGGACAGATTGTTGACTGTGTTGCCGTGGCCGTATGTCGGCGGAGGGGAAGCAGATCCGAGGCGGTGAAGGACGGCGTAGCAGGAACAACTCCGGTGTGGTGGAGGGTGGCGAAGTTGGAGCGGCAGCGGTGAGGCGCAGGACAGCGTGGTTGAACTGGCTCGGGTATGGACGACTCGGCCTCGTCTTCAACTACTAGCCGTGGAGGGCGTTGTGGTTGAGGTTGTGGTGGACGACGACGTCGGGATACAATTTATATCTTTAATCAATGTGTAGAGCAGTCTTTTACGTGTAGTTTCACTCTCCATCGGTGGTCTCTCACACATGCTCACACACTCTCTCCCGAGGTGTCTTTCTCGCACACATGCTCTAGATATAACCCTCCCTCCCTCTCGTAACCATTTACAACTGTTTTCACTAACCTTTATCACAAGCACTCTTCCTCTCGCAAACATACACACGCACAATCCTCATCGACCCTTTCTATATACATGGACCTGCCTACGTGTCTCATGTACGCACATTATCTTTACGCCTATCTCTCACGCATTGTCTCACACCTCTCTTCCTAATCGACGAGTATGATTCTAGCAGAGCATTTTGTAGGATGCCCCTTAAAGTTAGGTTGGATGAATAGTAATATCAGAGATAAAGGGGTTACCTTAGTCCGAGAACCCAGGGTTACAAATCCTAGTCGGCTTTGTCAGTGGACACAGAGTCCTTCACAATTTTGCTATCTTTGTCTTGTACAACTAGTCATCCATGGGTCTTCCTAAATGCATCACGGGCCGACCAATTTAGCGCAGGACGGAACAGAACGAAGGGCCTCACCTCGACCCACCAGACCTCACGCGGTGACACACCCTCTGCCCCCACGTCTCATTATCTTATCACACCCACACATACCAACACAAACACCACACACACACACAGAAAATTTCTCCTGGTGCCTCTATTCCCTCCTCCCTTGCATATACACACTCAAGGGAATGGAATCTCTTGTTGTGACATCATATTCGTCTCTCTCTAGACCACTCTCATTTCTCGTGCTATCTCTCCCACACCCCCCCCCCCCCGGTCGGCCCCTCTATCCATGCCTCTCTCGAATACTTAATACACACATACCTTTCTAGGCCCCGCCAAATGCATCAACTACACATTGACACATGTTACATCATGTACCCCATTGATCTAAAAAGCCCTCTCTTCACGTTTATTTCGCATACAACATTCCTTTTGAATAAAGTGTGGCCAAAAAATTATTTTAGAGTTTCTACATATATACAACATTACAAAGTTATATGGAGGAGTACGAACGCTAATTTGCATTGCATGGTGCCCACAATGATATTTATTCCGCACTGTGAATTTGTATATTTTTATACTATATACAAAGTTAGTCATAATAAAGAGAAACGAAGAGCATCTCTCTCCATCGCATACCCCCTGTACGCCCCTTTCACGTATGCACACAAAACTATCTCCAGGTCCTCTAAAAGTAAGCCCCCAGAAAATTCATGCATGTTTCATCTTTCTCTCGCGATATATGCAGTGACGATCATTGTATTAGAAGCGAAAGCACGATACGTACATTGGACTTCAGAATCCACTCATTACGGTCACCATTTGCGTTTAGTGGTTATTATGCAGTCACGGGCTCACCGTACAACTCTGTATTTGCTCATGACATGACTAGTTGACCAGTTAAACGCTCCACGTGGCACCTCTAGTGTTGCATCACATTATCTCACTACCATCGTGCCCACCTGTCGACTTGTATCTACTCTACATCTACACTCTTATAAAATAGATAAAATACACTCTTATAAAAAACAGAGTTGGTGATGATGGTGTGCCTGCCATCCTGCAATATATGTCGTCCGATTTATATCTGACGGATAGGAAAGAAACTATGGAAATTTTGCAAAAAGGTACCCACACACCTCTCCACATTTGCAAATAAGGCCTTTCCTCGTTCATCCTTTTCTCTCACAAGATAAACAAGTCATACAAATGCATCTTGATGTTACATGCAACGCACGGGCATCTTGCTAGTAAGAATGAAAACAAATGACAAAAAAATATTTGGACGGTGGTTCGAAGTCATGACCGCGGGCACAGCGGATAAGGTGGCCTTGTATTGGTATGCTGAGCCGTCTGTTTTAACACACAGGAGCTGGTGTGGTGATTATACACACATGCACGCATGCACATGAACTGCATCCACGCAACACTCACACAAACACATGCACCCACGCACGCACGCAACACTCACACGTACACACGCAGCCACGCACGCACGCAACACTCACACGCACACACGCACGCATGCATGCACACATCAGTACACCACACGACCAACACACACTCTCATGCTCAAGTGCTCAACCTACACGTGCATGCACCAGTCAAAATATTTGGATACAATTTATATCTTTAATCAATGTGTAGAGAAGTCTTTTACGTGTAGTTTCACTCTCCATCGGTGGTCTCTCACACATGCTCACACACTCTCTCCCGAGATGTCTTTCTCGCACACATGCTCTAGATATAACCCTCCCTCCCTCTCGTAACCATTTACAACTGTTTTCACTAACCTTTATCACAAGCACTCTTCCTCTCGCAAACATACACACGCACAATCCTCATCGACCCTTTCTATATACATGGACCTACCTATGTGTCTCATGTACGCACATTATCTTTACGCCTATCTCTCACGCATTGTCTCACACCTCTCTTCCTAATCGACGAGTATGATTCTAGCAGAGCATTTTGTAGGATGCCCCTTAAAGTTAGGTTGGATGAATAGTAATATCAGAGATAAAGGGGTTACCTTAGTCCGAGAACCCAGGGTTACAAATCCTAGCCGGCTTTGTCAGTGGACACAGAGTCCTTCACAATTTTGCTATCTTTGTCTTGTACGACTAGTCATCCATGGGTCTTCCTAAATGCATCACGGGCCGACCAATTTAGCGCAGGATGGAACAGAACGAAGGGCCTCACCTCGACCCACCGGACCTCACACGGTGACACACCCTCTGCCCCCACGTCTCATTATCTTCTCACACCCACACATACCAACACAAACACCATACACACACAGAAAATTTCTACTGGTGCCTCTATTCCCTCCCCCCTTGCATATACACACTCAAGGGAATGGAATCTCTTGTTCTGACATCATATTCGTCTCTCTCTAGACCACTCTCATTTCTCGTGCTATCTCTCCCACGCCCCCCCCCCCCGGTCGGCCCCTCTATCCATGCCTCTCTCGAATACTTAATACACACATACCTTTCTAGGCCCTGCCAAATGCATCAACTACACATTGACACATGTTACATCACGTACCCCATTGATCTAAAAAGCCCTCTCTTCACGTTTATTTCGCATACAACATTCCTTTTGAATAAAGTGTGGCCAAAAAATTATTTTAGAGTTTCTACATATATACAACATGACAAAGTTATATGGAGGAGTACGAACGCTAATTTGCATTGCATGGTGCCCACAATGATATTTATTCCGCACTGTGAATTCGTATATTTTTATACTATATACAAAGTTAGTCATAATAAAGAGAAACGAAGAGCATCTCTCTCCATCGCATACCCCCTGTACGCCCCTTTCACGTATGCACACAAAACTATCTGCAAGTCCTCTAAAAGTAAGCCCCCAGAAAATTCATGCATGTTTCATCTTTCTCTCGCGATATATGCAATGACGATCATTGTATTAGAAGCAAAAGCACGATACGTACATTGGACTTCAGAATCCACTCATTACGGTCACCATTTGCGTTTAGTGGTTATTATGCAGTCACGGGCTCACCGTACAACTCTGTATTTGCTCATGACATGACTAGTTGACCAGTTAAACGCTCCACGTGGCACCTCTAGTGTTGCATCACATTATCTCACTACCATCGTGCCCACCTGTTGACTTGTATCTACTCTACATCTACACTCTTATAAAATAGATAAAATACACTCTTATAAAAAACAGAGTTGGTGATGATGGTGTGCCTGCCATCCTGCAATATATGCCGTCCGATTTATATCTGACGGATAGGAAAGAAACTATGGAAATTTTGCAAAAAGGTACCCACACACCTCTCCACATTTGCAAATAAGGCCTTTCCTCGTTCATCCTTTTCTCTCACAAGATAAACAAGTCATACAAATGCATCTTGATGTTACATGCAACGCACGGGCATCTTGCTAGTAAGAATGAAAACAAATGACAAAAAAAATATTTGGACGGTGGTTCGAAGTCATGACCGCGGGCACATCGGATAAGGTGGCCTTGTATTGGTATGCTGAGCCGTCTATTTTAACACACAGGAGCTGGTGTGGTGATTATACACACATGCACGCATGCACATGAACTGCATCCACGCAACACTCACACAAACACATGCACCCACGCACGCACGCAACACTCACACGTACACACGCAGCCACGCACGCATGCACGCAACACTCACACGCACACACGCACGCATGCATGCACACATCAGTACACCACACGACCAACACACACTCTCATGCTCAAGTGCTCAACCTACACGTGCATGCACCAGGAGAAATATTTGGATACAATTTATATCTTTAATCAATGTGTAGAGCAGTCTTTTACATGTAGTTTCACTCTCCATCGGTGGTCTCTCACACATGCTCACACACTCTCTCCCGAGATGTCTTTCTCGCACACATGCTCTAGATATAACCCTCCCTCCCTCTCGTAACCATTTACAACTGTTTTCACTAACCTTTATCACAAGCACTCTTCCTCTCGCAAACATACACACGCACAATCCTCATCGACCCTTTCTATATACATGGACCTGCCTATGTGTCTCATGTACGCACATTATCTTCACGCCTATCTCTCACGCATTGTCTCACACCTCTCTTCCTAATCGACGAGTATGATTCTAGCAGAGCATTTTGTAGGATGCCCCTTAAAGTTAGGTTGGATGAATAGTAATATCAGAGATAAAGGGGTTACCTTAGTCCGAGAACCCAGGGTTACAAATCCTAGCCGGCTTTGTCAGTGGACACAGAGTCCTTCACAATTTTGCTATCGTTGTCTTGTACGACTAGTCATCCATGGGTCTTCCTAAATGCATCACGGGCCGACCAATTTAGCGCAGGACGGAACAGAACGAAGGGCCTCACCTCGACCCACCGGACCTCACGCGGTGACACACCCTCTGCCCCCACGTCTCATTATCTTCTCACACCCACACATACCAACACAAACACCACACACACACACAGAAAATTTCTCCTGGTGCCTCTATTCCCTCCCCCCTTGCATATACACACTCAAGGGAATGGAATCTCTTGTTGTGACATCATATTCATCTCTCTCTAGACCACTCTCATTTCTCGTGCTATCTCTCCCACGCCCCCCCCCCCCGGTCGGCCCCTCTATCCATGCCTCTCTCGAATACTTAATACACACATACCTCTCTAGGCCCTGCCAAATGCATCAACTACACATTGACACATGTTACATCACGTACCCCATTGATCTAAAAAGCCCTCTCTTCACGTTTATTTCGCATACAACATTCCTTTTGAATAAAGTGTGGCCAAAAAATTATTTTAGAGTTTCTACATATATACAACATTACAAAGTTATATGGAGGAGTACGAACGCTAATTTGCATTGCATGGTGCCCACAATGATATTTATTCCGCACTGTGAATTTGTATATTTTTATACTATATACAAAGTTAGTCATAATAAAGAGAAACGAAGAGCATCTCTCTCCATCGCATACCCCCTGTACGCCCCTTTCACGTATGCACACAAAACTATCTCCAGGTCCTCTAAAAGTAAGCCCCCAGAAAATTCATGCATGTTTCATCTTTCTCTCGCGATATATGCAATGACGATCATTGTATTAGAAGCGAAAGCACGATACGTACATTGGACTTCAGAATCCACTCATTACGGTCACCATTTGCGTTTAGTGGTTATTATGCAGTCACGGGCTCACCGTACAACTCTGTATTTGCTCATGACATGACTAGTTGACTAGTTAAACGCTCCACGTGGCACCTCTAGTGTTGCATCACATTATCTCACTACCATCGTGCCCACCTGTCGACTTGTATCTACTCTACATCTACACTCTTATAAAATAGATAAAATACACTCTTATAAAAAAACAGAGTTGGTGATGATGGTGTGCCTGCCATCCTGCAATATATGCCGTCCGATTTATATCTGACGGATAGGAAAGAAACTATGGAAATTTTGCAAAAAGGTACCCACACACCTCTCCACATTTGCAAATAAGGCCTTCCCTCGTTCATCCTTTTCTCTCACAAGATAAACAAGTCATACAAATGCATCTTGATGTTACATGCAACGCACGGGCATCTTGCTAGTAAGAATGAAAACAAATGACAAAAAAATATTTGGACGGTGGTTCGAAGTCATGACCGCGGGCACAGCGGATAAGGTGGCCTTGTATTGGTATGCTGAGCCATCTGTTTTAACACACAGGAGCTGGTGTGGTGATTATACACACATGCACGCATGCACATGAACTGCATCCACGCAACACTCACACAAACACATGCACCCACGCACGCACGCAACACTCACACGTACACACGCAGCCACGCACGCACGCACGCAACACTCACACGCACACACGCATGCATGCATGCACACATCAGTACACCACACGACCAACACACACTCTCATGCTCAAGTGCTCAACCTACATGTGCATGCGCACACATCAGGCCCTGACAGACACATACACAACCAGGTGATTCCCGCGCACGGGTTGGAGCCTTGTCGCGCCTGCGTAAATTTGTGTTTATCTGACCTTTTGCCTATGCGAACTGACAGGTGGGACCCACAATGAACATGGTCAATTTAACTAGTCAACATGGCGCCACGCAGACTATTTGGCCGGTCAACAGAGTGCAATCCGATGCTGAGTTGTGAGCAAGTGACCGTAATCACCGCAAAACGTATACAGTGACCGTAATCACCGCAAAACGTATATAGTGACCGTAATCAGCTTATTCTGAAGTTTGGTGACCGTATTACGCTTTTCTCTCTGTATGCCCTCCAAAACTACATCTCTACATGTTCTCGCATGTTACATCTAACGACAATGCAATACATCACTACTACTACACTCTAACACAATAAATCATATGTGTTTTTAGTTTTACTAGATATCCTATTGTTACTTATAATTATTCAGTTTGCATACATTAAAATTGCCTTTGAAATGTATGGCCAGTATCATTTACCGCGCGGGAAAAATCCCGCCCTTTCCTGTTTAATCGGGTTTGTATCGATGGATCGTGCGAAACAACAAAACTATAGTACTATACAGTACAAGTGACAGTTCACTGGGTCGTCGTGTCGTCTACTCCTCCACCGTAAGAGTGGAGCGCTCGCTTTCATAAATCTTCTAGTCCCTTTCGCCGACATGTGGGACATCAAGCTACCGGGTCCACGTGCCATACCAAAATACAGTGCAGAGCAGCCGGGGTGAAGCACCCCAGTCATGGCGCCGGCGTAGTAATGAGCAATGAGGCGTCAAATCACAAAGCTGCACCTTTCCCGCAGTTAAGTTGGAGGGACGAAGCAACCATCATTTCACTCGTTGTTGAATCCGCTTCTCCCTCATCTTCTTCAACTTAACCACGTGTTGCTTCTGCCGTTGTTCTGCCTCATGTGGGACGCGGATCGGCTTGGTAAAGCACTGACACGTGGGACCGCATGTTAGCAAACCGCCAGGACAACGTCCTCTGAAAATAAGAAGCCTAATCCTAGACTTACAAAGGGCTAGATAGCTGCTACGTATACTTTCCATCTAATCTATATATGCCCCCCTGATTTTCATGTGGGGTGGGCCTAATCCTCTCCTTTAATCCAATCAAATAGTCCCACATCACATCAGTTCGTAACTTTACGTAAACCATTACGTGGATGTAGCATTGCTCAAATAAGAAACCTCCCCCGCCATCCGCGCGGCAAAATCACCTCCTTTTTACTAATCTTGATTCTATAATTTTTTAGATCAATATAATTGAGATTTGTATAGATAGCACACAGGAGCAAAACCAAGTGGTACGGTTAAGGGCATCCACAATGTGTAGCCAAATGTGAAAATAGCTTTTGGCGTCGTGGGAACCATTGTGGACGGTGTTGCCAAAGCCGAAAAGATGGAACCAAAGCTCCCTGATTGATTGATTGAAGGAATAGAAAAATGCAACGTCTCTCCTCTTTCTCCCATGCTTGCACGCATGTAGTACAGTATAGAGCACAGAGTCTACTCCCCTGTCCCTTCTATCACCAATCACAAAGCAGTGAGGCGTCAAATCACAAAAGCACGGATGAAGCAACCATCATTTCACTCTTCGTTGACTCCGCTTCTCCATCGTCTTCTTCGAGAAGCCATCTCACCGCATTAGTTATAGTAGTACTAGTAAAGGACTTCCTGGATGCAAATAAGGCGGTTGTCTCGGCTTGCAGGCGACACTTGCGAACGACTTACCGTGGTCTCCCTTAATGTTGTTCTCCGTCGAACGCACTTCGCCAAACCACCAAAAAAAATTATCGTCGATGTCACCGCAATGGGGAAGGAAGTCAAATATAGTTACTACCTCCATTTTTTTGTACACAAGGCCAGTATATCAAAATTACAATTTGCAAAGGGCCACTAACACTAATCAGGGCAAAATTGATGGGGTCAGCAACCAAGGACATTAATATCCCCTGCATGCATGCGGAAGTGAGAAGGTTGGTTTGCATGGCGCTGCATTAATCAAGCAATGAGGAGTGAGATGGTTAGCTCTTTGGTCTTTGGAGAAAAAAATACGCATTAATTGACACGTGAAACGAGGATTTGTATCGATTAAATCCCGCGAAGGAAAACCCAGCCTTTCTTTTTTAAATCTAGTACTCCTAGTATGTACGTACTTATCCTGTTTGGGTCTAGGCCTTGCATTGGAAAACTTCGCCACACATTTTTTTCCAAGCTTGCCTAAAGTTTTCAAAATGAGAAGGAGGTACACTTGCGCACGGCTATCGCGGTCGCACCGCACCCTCACACGGTCGCTCCTGCACGCCGCGGTCGCACCACACCCTCACACGGTCGCTCATGCACGCCGCAAACCCAACCAAGGGAATGCACCCTCACTGACACGTGTTGTCACATGTGAACACACAAAACTCAGCCATCCTATCACTGACACATAATTTTCGTTCATAGAGTATGTTTATCCAACTGCATGTTGGGGAGTATCCGTACGGCCCGTGTGATGGTCTGTTGGGGAAGAAGAAGAGGTGAGGAAGAAGGAAAGGAGGGTTAGGAGACGTAGGATATGCATCCAACCGCCTGAAATTGTAGACTGACCCAAGTCAGGCGACTTGCATAACAAATATATGTTTTTACACAGCAAAAGATCCATAAAAACAACAACATAAAGAAAAACTATCACTGCTCGCGGAAAGAGACGACCTCGTCGTCTTTGGCTGCCGGCGCGAACCAGCCGACGTGTGTCCCCGCACCGTGGTTGTCCTCGGCCTCCAGCTACTCATTCAAGCGGAGCATGCGGGCGCTCTGCACGGATGAGAGCACAGCCTGGTTCAAGTCGAGGACGTCCGGTTCCGCCTGCAGGAGGGCCTCGATGGCAGCGGCATCCGCGTGCTCCGCGTCGAGTCGAGCCTCCGCCGCCCGGTTCAAGTCCAGGATGTTCGGTTCCGCCTACAGGAGGGCATCGATGAGAGCGGCATCCGCGCGCTCTACGTCGAGTCGAGCCTCTGCCACCCGGTTCAAGTCCAGGATGTCCGGTTCCGCCTGCAGGAGAGCCTCGATGGCAGCGGCATCCACGCACTCCGCCTCAAGTTGAGCCTCCGCCGCCCGGTTCACATCCACGACATCCGGTTCCGCCTGCAGGAGAGCCTCGATGGCAGCGGCATGCGCGCGCTCCGCGTCGAGTTGAGCCTCTGCCTCCCGGTCCTCCTTTAGTATCGCCATGTTGAACCGCTGGTCCGCCTGCACCATGGGGGACTCGAATGCTGGCACGAAGTCGACGTCCATTGTCTCATACCCATCGGGGGCCTTCTGTGCCGTGACCTCCGCCATGAACATTGGATCGGCTTCCTCCTCCTCATAGCTTGGCTCCAGAGAACTCGGGGATTGGCCCGCCGCAAAGCGAGCTTGGGAACAGAGGTCTGTGGCACCGACCGCCGCCGCGATTTCTGCGCCGCGCTCCAGCGTCAACATCTTGTAGTAAGTGATCTTGCGGCACACCATGGCTTTCCGGCGAACTAGGGGACGCTTGATGCGGGCTAGGGGATCAAAAGGTGGGGGAATGGGCTAGAGATTTGATGTGGTTTTAGGGCAGTGGCTGGCGTAGGCCGAGCAGCGAAGGTTCTGGTGTGAATAGTGGTTCCGGTGACGACCGGTCAATCGGTTTTGACTGTACATCGCTCTTGTCGCGTTCGCGTTGCAGCCCAGCACGCTGGACCCTCCACGCCGCTCACCGAATGGAACGCGCTTCGTCTTGCATTTTCGCTCGCTTGTGGGACCACAGTTGAGAGCAAACCGACGTCCCTCCCCTCCCCCGCCCGCGTCATTTATTATACCACCACTCCCTCCATTTTATGTGGAGTAAATAAAAATAGAGGGAGTATACTACGGATGAGTATCCCCTGACGTGGCCGAACCCATTGAGTAACTGACATGCGGGGCCTAGCAAGCATGGGGTCCGCCAGTAAGTGACCGGAAGGGTGGGTAAGGCAGGGATACCTACGTCAGAGGATCCACTTCCACTATACTACTTTGACCAAATGTTAGAGTAATAATATATGACATGCAACTTACACAAATGTTAGAGTAATAATATATGACATGCAACTTACACAAAGCATACAGGGTCTAATGCATTTTTCGAGGCTAACTTTGACCAAATGTTAGACTAATAATATATGACATGCAACTTACACAAAGCATACGGTCAAATTCGTATGTGAAAGGAGTTTCCAATGATATATTTTTCACATTATACATCTCATGTACTATTAATCTTGTCAATAGTCAAATTGGAAACCATCTCGAGTACAAATCTAGGAGTACGTACGAATCTAACAATATTGATTGGGCGTTGTTGAATGTTGATACCTTTTTGATCAAAGTAGATATACTTTGACTACACATAAAACTTATATGTAAACTAGAAAGGATAGGAGGGAGTATATTGTACGTTCAAAAACGAAACAAACATTGAATACCCTTTATATATGATTTGCGGATGCTATGATCACCGGTTCAAAATTTTGAATCCACCTTAGGTATCACGTGCCCCCACTCGTTCCCTCTTGATTTCATCTCGGGGTCCGGAGATCTATTGAAAGAGGACTAGGGTGGGTACATGCGAATGATACTCCGCGGAATGTTCAAATGAGGTATGCGGGAGGATGGACTCGACTGGAGGGCGACATGATCGATGGAGAAGAGGGTTGGAGAGGAATGAGAAATAAGCAAACGCCACATGATTATACTTGAACGGCTCAAATAAACAATAAGTTGTCTCGCTTGGCCTACATAGTGAAAGGCCTAATGCGCAACGCGGAGCACTGACGCTCGAATATGGCCAGGAAAACAGGGAAACAGACATGTGGGGCACACCCGTCGGGACGACGTAGCGCAGACTAGTCCAATGGAGGAGCTGGCCCACGACCTCCTCACCACCGACAATCGTTCATGTGGGTCGTTGGGGCCAACAACGGGGCGCGGCTCCAGCACCGCCTCTGGACACGGCGACCGCGGTGAGCGACATGCTCATATCGTCGCTAGACACGGTCGGTTTCAGTTTGCCAAGGGTGGCGTTAGTGTTGTGGCACGACCAATGGTATGTTTGCTTTGTGCCCAAGGTTGCCCCATCAAAGCATTGGGTAGCCAAAATTTTGGTTGAGGTATTGGTTGCCCATGATTTGGCTGACATTGGCAAGAAAAATGAACTTGAGTTGGCTAGAGTTCATTGGCATGCCAAAGAAATGGCAACCATCCAAACAAAGACCAATCTTTGGGTCATGACCAAAATTTTGGTTGAGGTATTGGTTGCCCATGATTTGGCCGACATTGGCAAGAAAAATGAACTAGAGTTGGCTAGAGTTCATTGGCATGCCAAAAAATGGCAACCATCCAAACAAAGACCAATCTTTTGGTCATGACCAAAATTTTGGCAAGGTGCACTTTGGCCACAATCCAAACACACCCCAACACCCAGCTCGTCGAGGATGCGCGGGGCGCCCAACGCGTCCGCGGAGTGGTGTAGCGTGGCCAACTGCATCCTCTGGACCTGAGACCATGCCGGGTCGTCTTGCTTTTCCAATGACATGCGGGGATCGCATGTGAGTAAAGGGCATCTCCAACGTTGCCACGAACGTAGCTGACTACCCTGGCACACCAAAACCCTCGTCCCTCGCACCGTCGCGCGATGCGTTCCCAGTCGGTGCCAGCTGCCCGCATTCATGCCGTCCGTTCGTATGTCGTCATTAAGAGGCTCGGTGCCCGCGGAACCAACTCTGGTGACTTGATGACGCACCCGGACGCTTGGCCTCACCGGAATGCGCTACTTAAAGCGGCAACGCCCAACTAACCTCCACACCATAGCGCATCGTCCTCCTACCTAGAACCACATCCGCCATGACCGCAAGCACGAACGCTCTGCGGGAGAGCTTGTCTTCGGGGATGGAGCTCGAGGTCGCCGCCCTCGCTCAAGTCGCCGCACAAGCGGTGGCCACGCTGGCGGCCGAAGACGGGAGCACCGTCAGCCACGCGTCCTACTTGCCGCCGTCCAACGTCCGGCACCGCCGAGGTCGGGGACTCCTCCGAGGATGAGTAGGGCATGGGAGGCGGCAGGGCATGGTGTGCCAACTGGCCGATCCGTCTCCCATGTTCTACTTTTCCTCGCCGGAGACCGCACCTTCACCTCACGGGTCTTGAACCCCGCCCCCGTACATGGAGATCACAGATGGAGGACGTCGGTCGCCGCCGTAGAATAGGTTTAGGGTCGGGTTTCTTTTATTTTTTTTGTCCTATAAAAGTTCGAAATGTAATGAAAATATGCCGTGTTTGCATTAATCTCGGCCGGTGTATATGAACTTTCACAATAATATACATATTGTAGGAGTACTAGCAAGATGCCCGTGCGTTGCACGGAAGATCAAGATCTTGTGGGAGAAAAGGATGAATGATGGAAAGCCTTATCTGCAAATGTGGAGAGGAGTGCGGGTAAATTGTCATAGTTTCCTTCCTATCCGTTAGATATAGATCGGACGACCTATATTGCAGGATCAGACACATCTTTCTACATCTACGGGAACCTACGAAAGGGTTAACGTAAATTGCCTCTCTCTCTTTCCTCCCCTGATTTTCATGGTGGTGGGCCCCTCCCTCCCCCCAATCTACAATCAACAGCTCACATGTTTCACATTACATTAATTATGTAACCGGGATTACGTAGGTGTAGCATTACTCGTCCTAAAAAATCCAACTAAGCCAACCTCTCAGCATATCGCGCGGGAAAAGACCCGGCCGCGCCGTTTTAGTCGGGATTACCAGATTACTAGTAGTAGTATCGATGGATCGCCTGAAGCAACAGAATTTTTTTTTGAGGGGGCGAAGCACCTAGTTTAAAAGGAAAAAATGTGGTACACTCATAGCACTCCTGTTGCGGTCGCATTGCACCCCACACACGTTCGGTCTTGCACATGGCTCACGCAAACGGAACGCGCTTGGGCTTGCCTCTTCACTGACACGTGGGACTGCACTTGGAGAAACCGACCATGCGCCAAACTCCCCCCGCCCACCGTGCGAAAATCCTCCCCCCCCCCCCACCCCACACCCAAAAATTCCCCCCAAATTCGATTCAACCGCCCTTCGGCCAACTAGCCAATAATATTCCCCAAACTCCCCTCCCCCCTGTCCCCCTCCACTCCATTCGCTTCGCCAAAGCTGCCCTCCCCGCCGCGCCGATACGTCGGCGCCGCGGTTCGGCGATCCTCTCGCTCCCACAGTACGCTCTCGTAGACTGTCGTCCTCTAGCCGTGCCGCCACCTTTGGCTACGTTCTTGTGGAGGCGCACGGCGGTCAGCGCCGCCACCGCTGGCAACGTTCGTGTGGAGATGCATGGCAGTCAGCTTCTCCCACAGAGGCCCCGTTCATGTCGGTGTAGCTCTGAATGTTAGCTGATAGACGATGTTAATCTCACTGTTTGCCGAAGTACTTTACTATCAATATGCTCTGGTTAAGAAGCTTCCTTGCCCTGTTCTGCACTCAATCTGCTTAGCTGAGATGGCATGCCAAGGCCGATTAGTTGCTAAACTATCCTGCCATATATTTATTGTGACGTAGATTGCCATGGTCTAGTAGCCAATCTATTAGCTGAAATAGCTCTGCACCATTTTATACTCGATCTTTGTTGCTGCAATGGCCTTCGATAGTTCGATGGCTGTGTGCTCGGCCTCATTGACTACTAAAACAGCCTGCCATAATTTGGCACTCAAATCTGTTTGCTGGATTAGCTTTACATATATTTCGTGACTTAGATCTGCTCGTCCAAATATCTTACCATAGCTTTAGACATCGACCTAGGTATTTTTTTGGACTTCATAAAAAAGCATATATGTTTTTCCTGTAATATCTAGTAGAAGAACTAATTTGTATGTCTAACAGATGGATAGGACTTGGATAACTTCTGCTCAAAGATTCTCCGCTGCATATGTCGAGGGGGTTGAAAACTTCATGAACTTTATCAGAGCTGAGTACGGTGGTCCAAAATCAGATGTGCTCTGCCCGTGTAGCAGTTGTATGAATTCAGTTACAAGACCCTAGTCAACTGTGCAAAATCATCTACACTTGTATGGGATGTCGGTCACATATACTAGGTGGGTTCATCATGGTGAAGCTGTGAACGTCAATGTTATTGACTACGTGGAAGCAGCAGATCACCATCTTGATCTGCATGATGCTCAGGTGGAAGAGGAGGAGGAGGAGATGGTGGTGGAGCCAGTGAGTTTGACCAACATTGAAACAATGCTACGAAATGCTCGTGCATTCCGTGAACTTTCACCTGCAGAAGAAAAACGGTGGGCATGTTGGAACAATGCAACGTTGCTGTCACCCCAGGAAATAAGCTGTCAATATTCTTAGCTATGGTCACCTTTCTTCAGGTGAAGACATCTAAGCGGATGACCAACAAATCATTTGATGCGATGTTGGCTGCTTTCCGTGAATATTTCCCAGATGCGTCTGAGCTGCCACACACCTATAGTAAAATGAAGAATTTCCTTCGTGCAGTTGGAATTGGATATGATATGATCCATGTTTGTAAGAATAATTGTGTTCTGTTCTGGAAGGATTATGCCAACTTAAGTGAATGCCCGAAATGCAAATCATCAAGATGGAAAGATGGCGATGCTGTGAAGAGGATTCCTCATAATGTTCTGAGACATTTTCCAATTACACCAAGATTGCAGAGGTTGTTTCATGATGCTGAAACAAGAGAGGATGTACTGTGGCATTCTAGGAACCAGGAGTACAGAGATCAGAATGTAATGAGCCATCCATCTCATGGTAGTGAGTGGAAAAGCTTCAATGATAAATACAAAGAGTTTGCTGCTGACCCAAGAAACATTAGACTTGGCTTAGCTTCAGATGGATTTAACCCATTTGGCCACCAAAGCGCCACATATAGCATGTGGCCAGTGCTTGTTATCCCTTACAGCATGCCTCCAAATGTCTGCACCAAAGAATCAAACTACATGATGGCCTTGCTCATCCCAGGTCCAAAAAGTCCTGGAAAGGATTTTGATTTTTTCATGGAGCCTCTTGTGGAGGAACTTCAACATCTATGGAAGGGTGTTCTCACTCGAGACCTATATAGCAGCCCACCAGCTGATTTCTTTCTACGTGCTGTTATAATTTGGTGCATCCATGATTATCCGGCTTTGGGCACTATGTCAGGGCGAACGATACATGGTTACAATGCATCTATTCGCTGTGACAGGAATCCGCTTTCATATGCAATACTTAGCAAGATCCGTTACATTGGACATCGTCGTTTCCTTGCCAAGGACAAGTTGCATCCTAGAAAATACCGAAGACATGTGTTCAATGCAAAGCATGAAAACCGTGATGCGCCAAAGAGGCTCACCGCCGATGAGTTGCAAGTGGAATTAGAGAAGGTCAGGCATATTACACCAAGAAATCATCCTGGTAATGGTAGCGGGAAAAGGAAGCGTGGCAGGGTAGAAGAGAGATTATTGTTTACCCGTAGGTCCACTTTGTGGGACTTGGAGTATTGGAAAGATTTGGATCTAAGGCATAATCTTGATGTGATGCACATCGAGAAAAATATATGTGATAGCATTATCGGCACACTTCTTAATATTGAAGGCAAGACGAAAGATACCTTAAAATCTAGGATTGATTTGACACACCTGGGTATCAAAAAGGATTTGCAGGTGCAAGATGAAGGTAAACCACGGGATATGGCACCAGCTGTGTACGTCTTGGACAAGGTAAAAAGAAAAGAATTTTGCGAGGTCCTGTCACGTGTGAGATTCCCACATGGATTTGCTTCCAACCCTGAAAGGAGAGTCAGTGCAGATGGAAACAAGGTACAAGGGTTGAAAACTCATGACTGCCACATCCTACTTCAAAGGGTTTTACCTGTTATCCTTAGAGGATTGGGCCGCCCTGACTTATACAGAGCAGTTGCAGAGTTGGGACAATTCTTCAGGGAACTCTGCAGTAGGAATATCAGGATAGATGCTTTGGAGCGTCTTAGAGACAAGATACCAACTATCCTATGCGACCTTGAGAAGATATATCCTCCAGCCTTCTTTGATGTGATGGTGCATTTGGTTGTTCATCTACCTGATGAGGCACTACTTAGAGGTCCAGTACAGTATGGCTGGATGTACCCTATTGAAAGGCGGCTAGGCACTTTCAAGGGCTATGTTAGGAACAGAGCTAGACCCGAGGGTTCCATTGCAGAGGCCTACATTGCTACAGAAGCGTTGACATTCTGCTCAAAATACATTGAAACAGCTGATCAGCTTAGCAAAGAGGTGGGTGAAGACAATCCTGGGCTCAATGTTTTCGATTATTCTGTTCGAGTTACAGGGAAGAGTCGACAAGAGGACAAACCTAAAGATTTGGACAAAATGGTTTGGTATGTGTTGAATAACTGTCCTGAGATACTACCTTATATCAAGTAAGTGCAGTACTGCAGCTTATACATCGTAATCTACTAAACTTGCAGCACATTCTTATATATTTAGATGTTTGACGTGATCACTATGTTGTGCAGCATCTACAAAGAGGAGTTACTGCCGCAAAATCCAAGAAACATTGACAAACTGGTTATGGCAGGATTTGCGAAATGGTTCAAGAACCATGTAAGCTTTTGAAGTGCACTGTCAGTTTTTTTAATATATTGAGTACATAAGATGATCAGCTTGTCTATTTTCTAACCATAGGTTAAGAAGATGCGGGAGGATGAGCAGGCAGTTGATGATGCCCTTTACTCACTAGCAATGGGTCCTGATACTCGGGTAAGACATTATGAATCTTGCGTTGTTGGAGATGTGTGCTACAACACCCTTGCACGAGACGAAGGCAGGAAGACACAAAACAGTGCCATCATGAGCACGGATACGTATGACAAAGAGACAACTGAAATGTATGCTAACATAACAGACATTATTCAGTTGCAGTATATCTCTAGTTTCGAGGATCATCGGTGTGTGGTTCTATTGTGTTGTCGTTGGTATAACCTGTTTTCCAGGATCGTAAAACCCAGAGCTGATGATTATTTCAAATCCATCAATGTCAAGGCGGCGTACCAGACCAACGAGCCTTTTATTTTGGCAAATGAAGCAAGACAGATATTTTTCTTGGAAGACACATTTGCACATAGCGATGACTGGAGAGTATTGCAAAGGTTTGAGTAGAGGAATTCATTTAATGAAGTTGCAGAACAAGATGATGCTTACACTGCTCTTGATGTACAAGATAACACAGATGTTCCTAATATTTTTGAGAACCATCACATCAATGACGCCGGCGAAAAGATTATATGTCGTGCTATGGACATACAAGAGTTGATCAAGAAGAAGCCAACATTCGAGGACGTTGAGGACGAAGAAGAAGATGACACCGTGGGGAATTACGATTCAGACTGATACACATGGCGAAGATGTTGACGCTGCTGCTGCGGATGATGATTACATTGCTTTTGTCGTATTTGCCTGTCACAAGACGTTTTTTTATCTACTATGTGAAATTGTGTTTGCTATGACAACTGAAACCTGATGAACATGTTGTTTAGTATTTTGTTGTGAGAACATCACTTGTTATGTATGCTGATTTGTGTTTGGTGATTGTATGACAACTAAAACATGATGACATTGTTGTTTAGTTGTACTCATATTTGGTTGTGAAACTTGAATTTGATAACATAGTTTGCTGTTGGACTGCAATTTACTCGACGTCTTCGAATGAGAACAAAGCTGACCCGACAGGGCCTTTGCTATTTATTTATTTATATGAGCAAAAGGGGATACCCCCTGATTTCTGTTAATAGAAATCATTAGATGTTCACAACACTACGCCCAGCCTGCTACACAGGTTTCATTCATTACTAGTTTCAGCAAAGTGCTCATGTCGTAGCCACTGGATACATCACGAGTGCTACATACACTACAAATAAAGAGATAATCATCCTACAGAGCACATCGATTTTGCCCATTATATTCACAAGCTCTTTCATCTCCTCATTGCTTTCAAGGCCGTTCAGCAGCTGTTGCTTGGCCACGATCATAGGAACTGCATCTTTAAGCTTCTGCTCTACATCTTCCTCTTCTGTCGTTCCTTCAGTTACTTGTCCAACACCCCAACCTGCTGGTATTGGGATTCCTCGGCTAACCAAATAATCAGCATAGTTGCATTCCCCCACATCAGCAACTTCCTAGAAATATAAATCACATGAATCTTCCCTTTTCTGCACGAATCAAATTGGTAGATCATCAACCAAACTATTAAAAAAATCAGCAACTGAAAGCAGGAGAACAACACTTAAACATATTATTACCCCATGATTCGGGCATTTGTAGAAGACTCGGCCAGGGTTGCGGATTGTGGTTGAGACGCAACGGATGACTCTGGTGATTTGCAGCAGTGGCACCACACCAAGGGCAGTGGGTTGCGATGAGCAATCGGCTGCAGTGCGTGTGCTGGCGAGGGTGTGATGAGACCCACAGGCGATGGTACGGGTTGTGACTTGGCGCATATCTGGTTGTTGCCTGCTGAAGAGCAGGTGGACGAGAAGCCAGCGGACATGGTTGCTGCGGCCAGAGCTTCTGATGCTAGGCAGAGTAAATAGAGAAGAGGAGAAGCGAACGTTGGATATGTCAGTTTCATTACTTGCAGAGTAGCATAGCACCATATATAGTCATAGTCTAGGTTTGGATTCGAACCAGCTACAGGAGCACGTCTTTCTTTTTTCTAAAACTCGGCAACGTCTCATTACCGGTACACTAGCTTGTTCTGTACGCCTTTCCAAGTCTTTGATTTTCTTTCCTTTTTTGCGAGGAAGGAAGGAGGACGAAATTGAGAGTTCCTGGGACTCAAACCCAAGACCTCTCGGTTGAAAACCAAGGGTGCTAGTCACTTATGTGGCGAACGTTCCCTGTGAGGAGGACGGCAAACGAACGCATTTTCCTTGCAGTTTTCTTCCTATATATAAAAAAGTATGCTACTTGGTGTCCGCTTAGTCAACAAAACGATTGTGCCAACCTTGACCGTTGGATTGACATTCAACGTCTGGCGCGTTTCTTTAGTCTCTTCTTCCTCGAGCCGCCAAAGCCAAACCAGCGCCGGTGGGACCGCCTGCTCCCGCCTCCCACGGCTGGCTGTGATCTGTCCCAACTCCTGTTCGTTTCCGTCCGAGGCCTCACCATCGTCCTCTGCCTTGGTTCACTCGTCGCGGCGCCGCCCTCGGGTGTCAACATGGTCAACAACCGAGAGGAATAAGGATATGACTGTATATGGTGAGGATGACAGTAGGGACACAGTAGCGCGCACAGTAATTTTGTTTTTTCAGGACGGAGAAGGGTATCAACTGGGTTGTGCGGGACCCGTGGCCCGTCTATCCCAGGCTTTTATTTCATATGTTTAGCACATGGCTAGCCCAGTTTGTTTTTTTCCTTTCAGAAAATTGCTAGCCAGCTATTTTGTTTTTTGCAGAATAACCAACGTAGGCCTACTTGCTTTTCTACGCCCTGCTGGGCCAGAAATCTTTCAAGACGAGGAGGGATGCATTTTGCCCAGAAAATGGGCTATAAGTAATAAGAAATGGGCTATAAGTAATAATAAATGGGCTGTAAAATGAAAAAATACAGCAAACAGACAATTAGTTCCAAAATATTGTTTTCTTTCGGATTTTGATATTTTAAATTTCATTGTTTTTGTGCGGGTAAAATTTCATTGGATTTAAATTAAGGTATATTTAGATTTAAAATTAATTTGAATCTGGCTAGAAATTTCGGGTTGTATGCTGTTTGGGACAGATTTGGAGGCTGACTTGTGGGTCTACTAGGTTGACGTGTACTTTGGCTTTGTCAACTTAGTCCACAAACGATTCTAGCAGCAGTGACCGTTGGATGTTAATCCAACGGCCGTGCTGCTTCTTCAACATCTGATCTTCTTGCTCCAGCCGCCCAAACCAGCTCCGGTGGGACTGCCTGCTCCCGCCTCCCGTGGCCGGCTGTGCTGCCGCACAGGCCGCACCGCCCCACCCTACTTCATTGCTGTCCAGGCCATTCCTCTACTCACCCACACCTCCTCTTATTTTTCGGCAACGGCAGCCGGACCAGTAAACCCTCGTACTCCCCACCGCGTGGGCAACCATTGCAGAGTCTTCCCCGGCTCCGTGTCGTTCCCTTCCTAGGCCTCACCGTCGTCCACCGCCATGGTGCTCTCGGCGCGGCCTGGTCAACTTGGTCAACGAACGACATCCACCGGTCGTGGACTGTACGCGCAAAATAATGATTCCTCCACCTGACAGCTGGGACCCACCGGAAGGGCCTCTGTATTTCGCGAAAAAACGTTCCCCCCGCTGACATGTCGGACCCACTAGCTGTATCTTCGCACACAAGAAAGTGCCTCCTTACTACGCACAAAAAAATGAATACCCCTGCTAGCTGGGACCCACCATAGTGGGAGGACGACTTGTGGGCCAACAAAGTTGACGGGGACGGAGGGCTTTGTCAACTTAGTCAATATGAGCGATTCTAGCTCCAGTGACCGTACGATGTCCATCCAACGGCCGTAGTGCTTCTTCAACCTCTGGTCTTCTTGCTCCAGCCGGCCAAAGCAGCGCCGGTCGTGCCGCATGCTCCTGCCTCTCGTGGCCGGCTATGCTGTCGCGGAGGCCTCACCGCCCCCTACTATTCCCACCGCTGGCCAGACCCTGCGGCGACGGCAGCCTCACACCGCAGCCGAACCAGTGAACCCTCGTACTCCTCTCTGCACGGGCTTCCACTGCCGTGTGTTCCCCGGCTCCGCGTCGTCCCCTTCCTAGGCCTCGCCATCGTCCACCGCCGTGGTGCTCTCCGTGCAGCGTGGTCATTGTGGTCAAGAACGACTTCCATCGAAAGAGTACTGTATGTGGAGAGGCTGACAGCTGGGTCCACGGCCACAGCCCATTTTTTTTGTGATTTGCCAAGTAAGTCGCTTTGTCAGGCCTGTTGGGCTGCAAATCTTTCAAGACAAGCAGAGCTTTCATTCGGCTGGCCGAGAAAATGGCCCATCAGTAATGAGAAATGGGTTGTACATTTTAAAACACATCAAACCGGCAATTAGTTTCAAATATCTTTTTTTTCATTTCAAGATTTTAAATTACATTAATTTTTATGCGTGGAGAATTTGTTGGATTTTATATTGATATAAATTTATTTTTAAAATCAGTTTGAATATGAGTCGAAATTTCAGGATTAAAAACAGTTCGGACCGCACCGAAATATGCAAAATTTCGTATAATTTTTTAACTGTGGCCACAATTTGGGCTGTAATGCTAACGAAAAGAATATGGACTCCAAAAAAACCTTAAGAATTAGCAAATGGGCTAAAAATTATTAGAAACTAGTCGTCAACCCGTGCATTTGCACGGGCTAGTTATCTTAATTTATCTTGTTCTCTATGTTATGATCTGTTATTGATTTGTGATTTTGCTTGGATGTGTGTCCAATCATGTAGATTAAAAACATGGGATTTCATATACAGGGAGAATATATGGTGGTAAGCCAAATATTGGAATTCCAAAGTCTATCGTATAAGGAATTTTGAAAAAGGTGGAAAACAGGCATGTGATGCACGCATAGTTTCGCTACTGATATATTTGTTTGTCTTGTTCTGGAAGATTGTGGAGCTGCCGAATGCAGTGCTTATTTGCTTAAACATAGGCACATGACCTCTTATACATGTAATTATCTCAAATTATGATTTAACAAAAAACATTTTGAGTAGTTTTATTTTTTGGCTAAAATATTCTTCACATGTATGCAAATGCATTTGTGTGACTTTGCATATGGAATAATAGTATTTTGTGCAACATGTGACTGCAAATGGATAGAGTGGTCCTAAAAAGTTTGTGAACCTTCTCCAATTTAGTCTATTTTAATTTATATAAGAATATGTAATATTTTCTTGATTGTAATACTATCATAGAATATTCATAGAAAAAAGTTACACAATATCACTGTGTTACTCTTACTTATTAACATATGATATAAAACTAAAAGTTCAAAGTAAAATATTTTAACTATGTTGTGCCCAAAATTTCTCCAATTTATCAATATATAGCGTAATCGACTTATGGAAAATATCATGTATACCACATGAAGACGATCTTTATTAGCCTTTGTTGTACTCTCCTACATATATAAGTACAGAGTTGATAAACATTTGTCATCCAAAATTGTATAAAATATGCCTTGGTGTTTTGAAAAATTAAAACAGCTCAATAGTTAACTAATGTGTTCGTTAATCCTATACCGACTAACAACAGAGAAATTTGGTGGTTGTTCAGCCAATAAGAAAGAGTAGAATATATATGCCAATATTAATAATTAAACACGTATAGTTGCAAAATGAATAATTTATAAATACTTTTAACAAACGCATCATTATCTATATATGCAGAATTTTATTTCCAATAGAAGGGAAATAAGACAAAGTAATGCAGCTAATTTAAAGAAAAATAGTATGGTAAGTAAAAGCTGATTTACATGTTCACGGTGGATTCCAATGTAAAATATAATCAACCATTATATGATCAGAGTGAGACAATATGTCATTTTTATTTCTTCAGAGCTATACGGTTGCAAGTAAAACCCAAATAGTGCCTCGGATGCAGAGAATGTTCCATTGAGCCAAGAGCGAAGACAACAGAGACAGTTAGTATATCAGAAACATTAGTCATGCAACATACCACTATAGGAAAATAGAGTGCTACTAAAGGAAAATAGTGACTGATGAATAAGTCCTATGACCCAAGGTACTCATTACCCACATACAAAATATAGTATATCGGAAGATGTAATTCAAGCACATTGTAATTTACTATGTATACCGAAAGCACATCATAGTAAAGATAACCTCCATTTGTCCGGTTACTTGCATGAATTATTTGACTTGCATGATTGAGGCCATACACTATCGCTTGACACTAATCAAGTTGGCTACAAAATTCAAAATCCAAACAATACCATGCAAAGGAAGCATGCACAATGCAATTTATAACCGTGTGGGAATGATTGCGACAAAAGAACGATAATTGTTAGTGTGTTTCTTAAGTTTAGGTGAAGCGTCAGCAACATAATCAACAACAGAGTAGAACACCATAAGTTTACAGATTTAAGGGGCTTTAGAACATGATTCATTATTTCAAACTCAGAAAAACTATATATTAATCAGTTTTGTGGATATAACTAATATTAGAAGCACTGCACAACAATAACTACATCACACCACTCAACATCTAACAATATTGAGATATGTCGTGGACTACTGAGAGGAGCTCGAGATTAACAATGCCAGCAATGACTGATACCAGGGCAACATAATATTGTTTATGCATCAGAAATTGAAATCCTAGAAAGTCACTTGCCTAAAAAATATCTGGAAACCCAATGTTCCTACAGGTCAATTCGTCAGTACATTGTATCTCTTCTCAGATCTAATTTGTACGTGGAGAAAGCTAATCAACATATATGAAGTATATGATCGACCACAGTGCCCCTAATCAAAGCTAGCTCTCATGGTCTGAAGTATTGTTTTTATATGCATTGTCATCAGAACCAAAGATGATCCTAGAAATTAAATCAGTTGCACCTGAATGTCAGCTGGACATGGCAATGATCAACGACAGTGCCCCTAACCACGGAATCATGTGGGCCTGTGCACCAAGAACGTTTCGTTGCATGCATGATGACTCAATGATCACCGTTGAATTGAAGGTGCTCTAGCATGACAGTGCACTCACTCCCGTCATCTGCTCAGCCCACCCTTGCGTCAGCGTTGAATTGCTTCCAGGCCCACGACGGAGCACATCAAGAACAACATCAGTGTCGCCACTGAGGTGTCCTCCCACACTGTGACTGACCATGTCGTCCTCACGTAGTCACGTAGATTGCATTACCTCCACATTCCTGCTTGGAGACGCCTCCACTATCGTAGCCGCCTGCTGGCTGCGCATGGCTTGTGAATCATGTGTATGCACCAGGAGCTGGATCCATGCATGCATGATGCCCAGCCGTAGTAGCCAATAGAAGATGATCACGTTGTTTACCTTGTTTTAGGAGCCGATCACAGGGTTTCAGACAACACACAAATCATACGTGTTGCGGGCAAACTTCCGCCGGCCTTCAAGTTGAGGAGCTACAAAATCTGTATGATGAGGTCACGGAGGCCAGGGAAGGCAGAGTCGGCTTCTCTGCTTGCTGCAAACTAGAGCTGAATCATCGTATCCCGATGAGAAGTGGAACTTGATATGGACCTTACAGTGCCCCGCAAAGATCCGGATTTTTATTTGGAGAGTTCTCCATAGTGCTATTCCGTGTAGGGCGGTTCTGACCTCGAAGCACATGAAAGTGAAAACACATTGTCCGGAATGCAATATGGGACCGAATAGCATCAAGCACTCCCTTTTTGAGTGCCCAAGATCAAAAGAGGTATGGCGACAATTGGGACTGATTGATGTTGTCAAGAGGAGATGTACACAATTCAAATCAAGTGAAGAAGTGGTGCATGAATTATTAAGCATGGAGGAAACTGAAGTCCAGATCCTAGGTCTTCCCAAACTGAAGGAGGTTGTGGCCACTGCAGCATGGTATCTATGGTATGAACACCGAAAAATGTACCATGGAGAGGACACCAAAAAACCCTCACAAATTGCTCTCGCTACATCTTCGCACGCAAGGAAGTGCCTGACAGTTGGGACCACCTGGTCGAAGCGTATGTAGCGTTGTCATTCTGGTCGTGAACGTGTACGTACATATATACTGGTGGATGTAGAGGCGTGCACGTGTCGTACTAGAGGCGGCCAGGGTGTAAGAAAGAAAATACGGCCACGTATGTGTACATACGGGCGGGGTCTCAAACGCCTACTCGCGCATACGTACGGCAAGGGCTCGTTGACATGGCTGGGTCGGAACGGAAAAACAGCGTCGTCGTCGTGTTCATGGGGAGGCAACGGAATGCGTCGTGTTCATGGGGAGGCAACGGAATGCGTCGTGTTCGTGGGAAGGCAACGGAACGCGTGGGAGCCAATCGGCTGGGTCGGAACGGAATGCGTGGTAGTGTTCATCGGGAGGGCTTGGACGAAACAGGCGATGGAAACGAGGCCTGGCGTACCGCACAACGGAGGAAACGGACCTCCTACGTTCGGAACGGGGTCCTGTTGATCGGGAGGGGTCTGGCGTACCGCAAAACGGAGGAAACGGACCTCCTACGGTCGAAACGGGGTTCCTGTTCATCGGGAGGGGTGTGGTGTACCGCAAAACGGAGGAAACGGACTTGTGTTGGAGCGCTACGGTCGAAACGGGGGTCCTGTTCATCGGAAAGGGTGTGGCGTACCGCAAAACGGGACTCCACGGGATACTGTTCATCTCCACCGTCGACCCCCTCCAGCCTCCACGAGCTACTGTTCATCCACCGTCGACCTCCTCCAGCCTCCACCTACGACTGTTCATCCACGGGCTCCTGTTCATCCAGCCTCCACCGCGCGCTACTCCACCGGCTACTGTTCAACCAGTCCTCTCCACGGGCTCCTGTTCAACCACCCCTCCACGGGCTACTGTTCATCCTGCCCTCCACCGTCTACTATTCATCCTGCCCTCCACAGGGTGGTCCTGTTCATCCAGCCCTCCACGGGGTCCTGTTCATCCGGCCCCAGCCGGCTCAATCGATCGGGGTCCTATTCATCCAGAGGCAACACCACGGGGTCCTGTTCATCCGCCCCCACCGGGAACTGTTCATCCAACCCCCCCCCCCCACCCCCGCAACGCTCACTGTTCATCCAGAGGCAGCATCGATCGGCTTCAGTTAGCAGCAGTAGCGAAGGAATCGCTCGATCGGGTTTAGTTAACAGCCATCGATCGATCGCTCGGGTTCAGTAACGCGTAGCCTGCAGTGCAATTGCTCGGCTTCAGTTAGAGCCCAATGCCTCGCTCGGGTTCAGTTAGAGCCAACGCCTCGCACACACGCGCGTACGTGTACGAGAGAAACGTGCATCGCTCGGCCCCCGACCTCCCACCGTAACCGGGAACTCCCCGAAATTTTTCCTCCCCCTCGCTTCTACCACGGTTTTTTCCGTAATGGACGGTCCAAAGAATGTCATGCAGCTGCATCTCCGGCCCGCCCAGAACGAAAAGCCCATTTTCTGTCATGATTTTTTGTCATAGAAGTAGGAGCCCACCACATCTATGATGGTACCGGGTTTTGTCACAATTATCGTCATAGAAGTGTCATATGTATGATAGAAAAAAAATTCGTTCAGCCCAAAATGTCACGGATGTGTCTTTTTTTTATAGTGGTACCTCTTTTCCTTATTCATTACATGGGTTGTGTGAAGATTACCCCACTTGCGACATTGCTTACAATGCGGTTATGCCTCTAAGTCGTGCTTCGACACGTGGGAGATATAGCCGCATCGTGGGCGTTACACAAGGGATAAAAGTGAGCGTAAACGGTATTGCAATGTGTTGAAACAAGGCCTAGGGTTCATACTTTCACTAGTGCAAGTCCTCTCAACAATAATAACATAATTGGATCATATAACTATCCCTCAACATGCAACAAAGAGTCACTCCAAAGTCACTAATAGCGGAGAACAAACGAAGAGATCATTGTAGGGTACGAAACCACCTCAAAGTTATCCTTTCTGATTGATCTATTCAAGAGTCCGTAGTAAAATAACATGAAGCTATTCTTTCCGTTCAATCTATCCTAGAGTTCATACTAGAATAACACCTTAAGACGCAAAGCAATCAAAACCCTAATGTCACCTAGATACTCCAATGTCACCTCAAGTATCCGTGGGTATGATTATACGATATGCATCACACAATCTCAGATTCATCTATTCAACCAACACAAAGAACCTTAAAGAGTGCCCCAAAGTTTCTACCGGAGAGTCAAGACGAAAACGTGTGCCAACCCCTATGCATAAGTTCACGAGGTCACGGAACTCGCAAGTTGATCACTAAAACATACATCAAGTGGATCACGTGATATCCCATTGTCACCACAGATAAGCACATGCAAGACATACATCAAGTGTTCTCAAATCCTTAAAGACTCAATCCGATAAGATAACTTCAAAGGGAAACTCAATTCATCACCAGAGAGTAGAGGGGGAGAAACATCATAAGATCCAACTATAATAGTAAAGCTCGCGATATGTCAAGATCGTGCCAACTCAAGAACATGAGAGAGAGAGAGAGAGAGAGAGAGAGAGATCAAACACATAGCTACTGGTACATACCCTCGGCCCCGAGGGAGAACTACTCCCTCCTCGTCATGGAGAGCGCCGGGATGATGAAGATGGCTGCCGGAGAGGGATTCCCCCCTCCGACGGGGTGCCGGAACGGGTCAAGATTGGTTTTCGGTGGCTACACAGAGGCTTCTGGCGGCGGAACTCACGTCAAGATGGCGCCCGAGTCGTCCACGAGGTAGGCCCATGCACCCGGGAGGGTGGGCGCGCCCCCCACCCTCGTGGACGGCCCGGGACTCTTCTGGCCCAACTCTTTTACTCCGGGGTCTTCTTTATGTCCATAAAAAATCGTCAAAAATTGGCACATCAATTGGACTCCGTTTGGTATTCCTTCTTTGTAAAACTCAAAAATAAGGAAAAACATAAACTGGCACTGGGCTCTAGGTTAATAGGTTAGTCCAAAAAAACATATAAAATAGCATATAAATGCATATAAAACATTCAAGGTTAATAATATAATAGCATGAAACAATCAAAAATTATAGATACGTTGGAGACGTATCAGGCTCCAACCGGTACTAAAGGGGCAGTCTTTAGTACCGGTTTCAGCCATGAACCAGTACTAAAGGGGTCGCTTCCCACCATTAGGCCAGGTCAAATTTGAACTTTAGTACCGGTTGGTGGCTCCAACAGGTACTAAAGGTCCATCCTATATAAGCAGCACTTCAAAAAAATTCAGTTTCATCTGCCACTTTGATACGTCTCCGTCGTATCTACTTTCCAAACACTTTTGCCGTTGTTTTGGACTCTAACTTGCATGATTTGAATGGAACTAACCCAGACTGACGTTGTTTTCAGCAGAATTGCCATGGTGTTATTTTTGTGCAGAAATAAAAGTTCTTGGAATGACCTAAAAATCAATGGAGATTATTTTTGGAATATATAAAAAATACTGGCAAAAGAATCAAGGCCAGGGGTGGCACACCCTGTCCACGAGGGTGGGGGCGCGCCTACCCCCCTGGGCGCGTCCCCTGCCTCGTGGGCCCCCTAGTGCTCCACCGACCTCAACTCCAACTCCATATATTCGTGTTCAGGGAGAAAAAAATAAAGGAGAAGGATTCATTGCGTTTTACGATACGGAGCCGCCGCCAAGCCCTAATCTCTCTCGGGAGGGCTAATCTGGAGTCCGTTCGGGGCACCAGAGAGGGGAATCCGTCGCCATCGTCATCACCAACCTTCCTCCATCACCAATTTCATGATGCTCACCGTCGTGCATGAGTAATTCCATCGTAGGCTTGTTGGACGGTGATGGGTTGGATGAGATTTATCATGTAATTGAGTTAGTTTTGTTACGGTTTGATCCCTAGTACCACTATGTTCTGAGATTGATGTTGCTAGGATTTTGCTATGCTTAATGATTGTCACTAGGGCCTGAGTGCCATGATTTCAGATCTGAACCTATTATGTTTTCATGAATATATGTGAGTTCTTGATCCTATCTTGCAAGTCTATGGTCACCTATTATGTGTTATTATCGTTAACCCCGAAGTGACAATAATCGGGATACTTACCGGTGATGATCGTAGTTTGAGGAGTTCATGTATTCACTATGTGTTAATGCTTTGGTACGGTATTCTATTAAAAGGAGGCCTTAATATCCCTTAGTTTCCAATAGGACCCCACTGCCACGGGAGGGTAGGACAAAAAATGTCATGCAAGTTCTTTTCCATAAGCACGTATGACTATATTCGGAATACATGCCTACATTACATCGATGAACTGGAGCTAGTTCTGTGTCACCCTATGTTATAACCGTTGCATGATTGATCGCATCCGACATAATTATCCATCACTGATCCATTACCTACGAGCTTTTCATATATTGTTCTTCGCTTATTTACTTTTCCGTTACTACTGTTACAATCACTATAAAACCAAAACTGCTACCGTTACTTTTACCACTGTTACCACTATTATCATATTACCTTGCTACTAAACACTTTGCTGCAGATATTAAGTTTCCAGGTGTGGTTGAATTGACAACTCAGATGCTAATATTTGAGAATATTCTTTGGCTCCCTTGTGTCGAATCAATAAATTTGGGTTGAAATACTCTACCCTCAAAAACTGTTGCGATCCCCTATACTTGTGGGTTATCAAGACTATTTTCTGGCGCCGTTGCCGGAGAACATAGCTCTATTCTTTGAGTCACTTGAGATTTATATCTGCTGGTCACTATGAAGAACTTGAAAGATCAAAGAACCAAGATTTTTGCCTCAACTACGAGGGTAGGTAAGGAACTGCCATCTAGCTCTGCACTTGATTCACTTTCTGTTTTGAGTAAACTTGTGACACCTACACATGATATTGATTCCGATAGGTCGCATGTTATTGATGATGCCACTTCTGCTATGCATGATGCTTATGATGAAACTACTTCTATGCTTGATAATACTGTGCCACTAGGTGAATTTCTTGATGAACAACTTGCTAGGGTTAGAGAGAATGAAATTATTGAAACTGATAATATTAATGAGAGTGATGATGATAAGGCCATAAGAAGATGCAATACAATGCCACGTAAAATTCATCGAGGAGCCGACGGAAAACTACAAGTAGTGTGCAGTCCAGAAATAAGGGATAAAAATAAATGTACAGGTGGGAGAGCAGTTTAATATAGCATTGTCCAAGCAAAAAAGAACCGAGAACTAGAACCGGAGAAAATAACCCCCACGTTCAGAACTCCGCCACAAGGAATCAAGATTGGGTCGTTTCAGTTCCCATTGAATAAAGAAAAGGAAGGCACGTTACATGCTATAGATAAATGCATGCATGTGTAATTAAAAATGATTTTCTATTAGGAAGTTTCCTAGTGTAGTTACGTTCCTTCAGTTAGTTAGGATTCCTATTTACTTTCCTAGTCCTAGTCATGCACGATTTGGTTTGCTGAGATATTCACGTTGGTTATTTGGCTTGCTAGAAGGGACGTGTATTGGCCATATAACGGCCAGGCTACGGCCGTAGGGGATGAGTTTTGGAACTTATTTGTGTGTTATGAAAAAGTCAGAAAACGCCTAGTTCGGGGTGACCAAATCATGAGTATTTTTCTGTGATTTTCCATCGAGAAAATTTACTAGCGACGGAGGGTTGATCATCACATCAACGCCTACGTGCTGATCCAAGGGGATAATTATCTTTGTTCATGTACTGATCATGCACGGGTAGAGATTGATATTGAAGGTTGTGAGGAAGAGGGTGGAAAAATAAAGCATCGCCGTGAAAGATCGGGCCATCTACGTGCGCGAATTAGCATCTCTCTAGTCCATGCCTCATCAAGTGGTATTCAGAGCTAAGGTTAGTCATGGCGATTTAATTTGCAATATTGTCTGCAGAGACGAGTATCAACATGTTGAGCAAGAACATATTGATGGAGGAGGAAGGCATTGGCGAGGCCATTCTTTTTCATAGTCGTTGCGTTGTGAACGAACGATATGTCAATCTGACGATCGATGAGACTACTGCAGTCAACATGGTTAGCATCGAGGTGGTGGAATGTAACATCCCAAAATTCTATATTTTGGAATGTTATATTAAATAACGAGAAATCTATTTTCCCGCCGACTGGAAATTCGCTAACAGATCCGAATGATCTGCGTGTCGTTGGATCTGGATCACATGATCGTGATTTTTTAGCGGAAACTAACTGTAGTCCTAGGTGTGCCGCGGAAACAATCCCTTTGCTCCTCCCCGAAATCACGTTGATTATTACCTTCCCGCCCGCACTTCCCTTTTTTCGTGCTGAATTAATTACCCGCACTTTCCTTTTTTTCACATGTATTAATAACCATCTAAAAATAGAGCAGGTTGGGCAAAGAAAAATTGCATGCGGTGACTCGAACTGAGCACATGTGACATGAAGCTAAGGAAGACCTCAATACACTAACCACTCCACACTGTCTAGGTACGTGCTAAGTTGGATAAAGCTAAACTATTTGATTATGATATTTAGTACTGTATTTCTTATAAAATATATATTTTCTCTTTTTAATTCCATGAGTTTTCTCTATTTTATCGTTGTTGTTCCACTTTATGATGGAAGTAGGTATCTCCGCCAACACTCGGATGACAGCGCAGATGATTTTGGTGATGTGATCAATGATTCTTCTAAAGAATATTCAGTCCGAGAGGTAGGAGATGTTGATGAAGGGAAGGTGGTAGGTCATCTATGAAAGACGGTAATTTTTGGGCCGCAAACGTGATAATTTACGTACACACACCATGATAATTTTAGCCCGAGGTGAAAGAAGTTGTTGGAATATACCAGCCGGTAATTATCAATGTGAATAGCCTGGTAATTTATGCACCGCGGACCTGATAACTTACATGCAAACACGATGGTAATTTTTAAACCAGAAAAAGTTGATGAAATATACCCCGGTAAATTCCGTGTGAATATCATGATAATTTACGCACCGCAAACATGATAACTTTTCCCTCCACCGAAGGGAGGGGTTTTGATGAAATATACCCTCGATAACTTCTGTGTAAATATGATGATAGTTTACGCATCACTGTCCTGGTAACTTCTATGCAAATAACATGATAACTCATACATCGTAGACATGATAAATTATGTACCCAGTCCCGGTAACTTTGTCGGCGGAGGTAGGGGTGGGGGGAGTCGTTGAAACATACCACGGTAACTTATATGCAAATAACATGATAAATCACACACCGTAGACATGATAAATTATGTACCCAGTCCTGATAACTTTGTCGGTAGGGGTAGGGGTAGGAGGAGTTGTTGAACCATACCATGATAACTCTTATGCAAATAACATGATAACTCACACATCGCAGACTTGATAACTTATGTACCTGATCCTGGTAAATATGGCGACTGTGGCGAGGGGGGGGAGAGGGTGATGCCCCGCTAATTTCTGTGTAAATAACATGGTAGTAGAAACATACAAAATTGATAACTCCCATACAAACGCCACTGTAACTTTTGACCTGAAATTTTTTTGTTGAAAAACATACACCCGATAATTTCTGTAAATAACATGATGATGTATCATTGTAGACTTGATAACTAATATCTTACGTCTAAACACCATGGTGTCTTTCATCCAAGGGGAAAAAGGTTTTGAAACATTTCACCGGTAATTTCTATGTTAAATAACCATACTTCCTCATGCTTTTAACCTTCTCGTACTGTAGTTACCAGCCTTATCATGGTATAGTTATCATGTTGCTCAGACCATAGTTATCACGCTGGTCATTGCCAAAGTTACCAAGCCATACTTTATTTTTTCTTCTGATATGGCAGAAATAAGAAAGGTTCAAATAACATTGTCATTCTACAATAGACAACAACAAAAGGTGGCTTAGTTGGTTATTGGGCTTGATAGGTATTACATAGACTTGGGTTCAAATCCTCTTTCAAGCACTTTTATTTTCTTTTCATATTATGCAGCGAAAAACCAGAAAAAACCACTAGCAGTTTACTACGGTTTTTGAGAGAAGGAAAAAAATCAATGAAAGCGAGTGTGGGATGATAACGATCACGTAGGAACTAGTAGTGCGGATCTGTCGCTAACGACCAGTCGACTGGTCGTTAGCATAGTCCATTAAATAAATAAATAGTATTGTTTGTTTGATTGTTTTGTGATGGATTGTGTGAAATTATTTTATTTTCACGAGAATTAAAACATTTTGAGTTCTTGTTTAAAACTTTTTCTAATCATGTTATAAAAGTTGGGTAACATTTTGTCCAATAAATAAAACTATGGTTGGGGAAGTTTATTCAAGAAAATCAAAGGGCTTTAATTTTTGTTTGACTTTTTTTTGAAATATTGGAAACCACAATCACAATTTTGGAGTGAGAATAAGATGACTTTCTCAAATGTGGTGGATGAATATTTCATATGGAGTTTGTTTGGATTTTGGAGTTCCAATTAAAATATTATATTATTTGGAGTTTTACTGTCGTTTAATATTTCCAAATTAATCAAATAATTTAATGAGAGGAGATAATGTGACTTCTCCAAAAATATATTTGGAAATATTTAATACGGCACAATTGTCCTTTTGTTAATTTACAATTGTCCTTATGTCCATGAAAATGTATTCTAGCTTGTGCACACAAATAATATTTTGTAGGCACCAAATTATAATTACGTGTATGTGAACATTTATTTTATTTGCTGTTTTAAAACGTTTGCACAATAAATATATATATATTATTTTGTAATTATGTCCTAATCCTATTTGGACCATGCCCACTTTTACTTTTTTTTTCTTTCTCTCTTTCCATTTTTCCCTTGGGCCTGATTCCCCACTAAGGCCCATCTTATTTTTTCCTTAGCCCAAGTCCAGGAACCCCTTCTTCCTCCTGTGTATGTTTCAATCTGGAGAACAGAAACAGACATGACACATGTACATCTTCCTCTCCCTCTAGCACTTGAAACGTTCGCTCTTTCCACTTCTTATCAACACGAAAGATCTTTTTTATTGCATGGAGAACCCATTCAGAGGATTAAAATTCCACTTTGATGTCTTAATTGTTCCGGAATCAATCTGTCATTAGAGGCCACAATGAGCTCGTTTGATCTCCCTGTACCGGCTGCCTCGGCCACTATAAATAGGCCCCCTAGGTGCACCTTGAAGCCCTCATCCCTCTCCCTGAAAACCCCTCTTTATATCGCTCTATTACGAGAGGAATTGCTCGTCGAGATTTACCCATTTTCGCAACTCCGGCGGCTTCTCCACCGCGCCCGAGGACGAGTACGGTCTCACCTCTGCATCTCCCAAGTTCGCCTCGGCCTCCTCTCCGTCGTTCGGCCAATCGTTGACGTCGGGACCTTTTCTTCTCCAACTCCGACGAAACTCCGGCCAAACTCCAGTGAGCACTGTGTAAATGTCGTAATTGTTTTTCAGAAAAATACTCAAACTTTGGAAATTCATATCTCCTAGACCGTAAGTCCGAATTCAACAAATTTTATATCCACGAATTCATTGAAACACGAAGTTTATCATGAGACAAAAATATTTCACTTTTGGTAAATTAAATTTGACACAAATTTAAAATTTGTGTTTGATTATTTTTTTCTATATCTATTAATCTGTAATTCATTTAAAAATGTTTCCTTCAGCAAAATTGATCTTTCGGTCCATATCTTGTTGTTAGAATTTCTTTTCTTAATTGTTCATCTATGTCTAGCCACTGTTTCAACCTTAACACTTCATATAGTTTTTCTTTTATCATAATTCAATTTCATCATCGGTTTAATTTGATTCTTGATTCAGCTTTCTTGAGAAGATCATTAGGAACCTCTCTGGTCATATGCTATCATTTTACAAATTTAGACTCCACGACATGTTACATACATTTTGTAACATAAATCTTTGTGCCACAAACTCCATCTACCATTTTCATTAGATTTTATCGTAGAACCTTGCCTCACAACTCTTCAGTCCGTGATCTTCACTTTGACCCAACCCTAGTACAAAACCTATATCATATTTTCATTCTTGATCTTATCTCAACCCGTAACCAAGTCCTAGCAACTTATGTAGGAATGTTTTTTTATTTTGTATTGTAATTTGAATATTTTATTTGGATCTTTATTTGGATGTTGTTGTGTGTTAAAGTACTTTCTTATATCGTTAGATATATCGTAACAAGAAGGAGAGACGACTCAATAGAATATTTCATCTTCATCAACAGTACAAGGCAAGTTACATCTTGATCATGTTTTTTATACCTATGTTTTATATATGCATTTAGTCCTTTGATGTAGGGTTTGCATGAATATGTTAGTTGGCTATATTATAAACCCAGTAGTGCAATGAGGTAGGTCTGAGCCTTTACTTCTTTGTCGCCAACATTGTAGGGATTTTTGCTATGCCATTGTAGACGGGGATTGGTATGTGAGATCATGAAAGTTGCGAGTGATATAATAATTAAGGGTAACCTTAAGGTGGCAACATTAACACACATCTGGGTGGATTGGTAAGGGGCACCCTGGAGAAACCAGTGGACTTGTCCGGGAACCCTGGAGAAACCAGTGGACTTGCCCAGGGGATCCCGGAGTACCTGTGTGATCACCCTATGGACTGCCACCCAGGATCAAAGGGATTCATCAATTTTTCATGACTAGAAGCTTACGTGCACAGCCACAAGCTATTATGGGCTCTGGCTTAGTTGAGTATGTTGTGTGACCTCTTACGGTGGTAGACTAGCAGATGTAGTTATATATGTAGGTGTACCAGTCTACCTAGGGTTAAGAGGGAACACTTCAGAAAGACTATGTCTCGATCTTCCGGCTCTCAAACACCAGGCAGTGCGAGGACTACAAAGGAGGTGATTGAGTCTTGTGGGGAAAAGTGTGCAAAACTCTGCAGAGTGTAAAACTAATCGATTAGCAGTGCCCCCGGTTATGGACAATTTGAGCATCTGGAAAGTGGGAATTGAGCGATCTCATCACTCTTAATTAAATTAATGGGTTTTAATGAATTTGTGTATAGGTTGAATGGAGCAACCATCTCAATCATATTATGATGAATTATGTAGTAACAATATGATATTCTTTTGATGATAGGGAAAAATCAGTTTTATGCAAATTAAATTTAGAACCATCCACCAGCCATAATGCATGTATAAATAGGACATTTATTCATCTCTTGTGGTGTTACTTGCCAGTACATTCAATGTACTGACCTACACGACTACAACATATTATGTTGCAGGTATTATCTGACAAGTGATACGATAGGGTTACGGTCCGCACTCAACTTGTCGATGGTGTTGATGGGACTCCACACCCGTTTGCCTGTTTCCGCTGAGATTCTTAAGGTATATATCAGTTTTTCGTTACTTATACATGTGATTGCACTTTGATATATACATTGATGTACTGTGTGTGCCAGCATACTGATCCAGGGATAGCACAGATACACAGAGACTTGACCGTCTGAGGTCAGGTCGCTACATGGAAAAATTGGGGCTGAAGGTGACACCTCTTGAAAGACCATACACGCTGAAGTGGTTCAAACGTGAAATCCACATTGCACACCACATTGCACACCAATGTACAGTGTAAGATCAACAATCGTGCTTGCAAGTTGATAATTGATGGTGGTAGCTTTACAAATGTCATTGACAAAGATCTTGTGCAGGCATTGGGTTTGTCCATGTGGCGCCACCCGCAACCGCACCACGTGGAGTGGCTATACAACTCCCGAAAATTAAAGATCACACATAAGGTACGTGTGAAGTTTGTAGTTGGAGATTATATTGATAAGGTGGACTGTGATGTTGTGTCGATGGACGCGTGTCAATTGCTATTGGGAAGACCATGGCAGTTTGATCATGATGCAGTTCATGCTGGAAGAACCAACACATACACATTTATGCATGGCGGAAGGAAGCATATGCTTAAACCAATGGCGGATAACGCAATCAACATAGAGCTACAAATTCCGGAGAAGGCGGAGCAGAAAATTGACACGAAACCAGGGATGGTTTCGCTTCAAGGGGAAGAGGATGATAAGGCCATAAGAAGATGCAATACAATGCCACGTAAAATTCATCGAGGAGCCGACGGAAAACTACGAGTAGTGTGCGGTCCAGAAATAAGGGATAAAAATAAATGTATATGTGGGAGAGAAGTTTACTATAGCATTGTCCAAGCAAAAAAGAACCGAGAACCAGAACCGGAGAAAATAACCCCCACGTTCAGAACTCCACCGCAAGGAATCAAGATTGGGTCATTTCAGTTCCCATTGAATAAAGAAAAGGAAGGCACGTTACATGCTATAGATAAATGCATGCATGTGTAATTAAAAATTATTTTCTATTAGGAAGTTTCCTAGTGTAGTTATGTTCCTTCGGTTAGTTAGGATTCCTATTTACTTTCCTAGTCCTAGTCATGCATGATTTGGTTTCCTGAGATGTTCACGTTGGTTATTTGGCTTGTTGGAAGGGACGTGTATTGGCCATATAACGGCCAGGCTAGGACCATTGTAGGGGATGAGTTTTGGAACTTATTTGTGAGTTATGAAAAAGTCAGAAAACGCCTAGTTCGGGGCGACCAAATCATGAGTATTTTTCTGTGATTTTCCATCGAGAAAATTTACTAGCGACGGAGGGTTGATCATCACATCAACGCCTACGTGCTGATCCAAGGGGATCATTATCTTTGTTTGTGTACTGATCGTGCACGGGTAGAGATTGATATTGAAGGTTGTGAGGAACAGGGCGGAAGAACAAAGCATCATTGTGAAAGATCAGGCCATCTACGCGCGCGAATTAGCATCTCGCTAGTTCGTGCCTCATCAGATGATGAAGATTCTCCCCCTAGATATGAATTGCATGTTGTGCCTGAGGGTTATGTTATGGATGAAGAAACTACTAGAGACTTTCTCGCTTGCAATGATAAGTCTGATTTTAAGAAATTATTAGCTAAGCTTAAAGAAAAGTCTTTGAATGCTAGAATGAAATATGACCCTACTTTTGCTACTTCACCTATATTTATTACTGATAAGGATTATGATTTCTCTGTCGATCATGAGTTAATTAATTTGGTTGAATCTGATCCTTTCTATGGCTATGAATCTAAAACTATTGTGGCACATCTTACTAAATTAAATGATATAGCCACCCTGTTTACTCATGATGAGAAAACTCGTTATTACTTTGTCCTTAAGTTATTCTCATTCTCATTAAAGTGTGATGCTAAAACATGGTTTAATTCTCTTGATCCTGGTTGTGTGCGTAGTCCCTAGGATATGATTTATTACTTTTCTGCTAAATATTTCCCCGCTCATAAGAAACAAGCTGCCTTAAGGGAAATATATAATTTTGTGCAAATTGAAGAAGAGAGTCTCCCACAAGCTTGGGGGAGGCTTCTCCGGTTACTTAATGCTTTGCCTGATCATCCTCTCAAGAAAAATGAAATGCTTGATATCTTTTATAATGGACTAACTGATGCTTCCAGAGATTACCTGGATAGTTGTGCTGGTTGTGTTTTCAGGGAAAGAACTGTAGATCAAGCTGAGTTCCTATTGAATAATATGTTGAGTAATGAAAATGATTGGACACTTCCTGAACCAAATCTTAAGCCAACTCCGAAGAAAAGGGGTATTCTATTTCTCAGCCCTGAAGATATGCAAGAGGCGGAAAAGGGGTATTCTATTTCTCAGCCCTGAAAGGGGTATTAAAGCTGAAGATGTTAAGAATTTACCACCTATTGAAGAAATACATGGTCTTGATAACCAGACACATGTAGTAAAGGTAAATTCTCTCTATAGATTTGATAAATGTGAAATCCCATCTACTAAGTTTGCTAGCCAATGCTTAGATGAGTTTGATGACTTTATGGTTAGGCAAGAAGACTTCAATGCTTATATGATTGAACACTTGCGTGATTATATGTCTAGAGTTAAAGGTGAACTTAAACTCATTAGTAAACATGCTTCTATGGTTACCACTCAAGTAGAACAAGTACTTAAGGCTCAGAATGATTTGCTCGATGAATTAAATAATAAGGAAAATGATAATGATGTTAGAGTTATGACTAGAGGGGGTAAAATGACTCAGGAACCTTTGTATCCTGAGGGCCACCCTAAGAGAATTGAGCAAGATTTTTAGAGAACTAATATTGATGCACCTAGTTCTTCTAAGAAGAAGAAAAAGAAAAATGATAGGACTTTGCATGCTTCTAGTGAACCTGTTGTTGACACACCTGAGAATCCCAACAATATTTCTATTGCTGATGCTGAAACACAATCTGGTAATGAATATGAACCTAGTGATAATGTTAATGATGATGTTCATGTTGATGCTCAACCTAGCAATGACAATGGTGTAGAGATTGAACCTGTTGTTGATCTTGATAACCCACAATCAAAGAATCAACATTATGATAAGAGAGACTTCGTTGCTAGGAAGCACGGTAAAGAAAGAGAACCATGGGTTCAGAAATCCATGCCTTTTCCTCCTAAACCATCCAAGAAAAAGGATGATGAGGATTTTGAGCGCTTTGCTAAAATGATTAGACCTATCTTTTTGCATATGTGTTTGACCGATATGCTTAAAATGAATCATTATGCTAAGTATGTGAAAGATATTTTTACAAACAAAAGAAAGATTCCGGAAGCTAAAATTTCCACCATGCTTGCTAATTATACTTTTAAGGGTGGAATACCAAAGAAACTAGGAGATCCCGGAGTACCAACTATACCATGCTTTATTAAAAGAAACTATGTTAAAACTGATTTATGTGATCTTGGAGTCGGTGTTAGTGTTATGCCTCTCTCTTTATATCGTAGACTTGATTTGAATAAGTTGACACCCACTGAAATATCTTTGCAAATGGCTGATAAATCAACTGCTATACATGTCGGTATTTGTGAGGATGTGCCTGTTGTGGTTGCAAACATTACTATTTTAACGGACTTTGTTATTCTTGATATTATCGAGGACGATAGTATGTCTATTATTCTTGGAAGACCCTTTTTGAATACTGCAGGGGCTGTTATTGATTGCAACAAAGGCAATGTCACTCTTCATGTTAATGGTAATGAGCATACGGTACACTTTCCGAGGAAACAACCTCAAGTCCACAGTATCAATTCTATTGGAAAAATTTCAACAATTACTATTGGAGGTTTTGAATTTCCTCTTCCTAATGTCAAGGAGAAATATGATATTCTTATTGTTGGGGATGTGCATATCCCCGTTGAGGTAGCCTAGTGTTATTCAAAATTTCTCCGGTTTCATGCGATTCGGAATGAGTTTGTTAACAAGACTTGATCAACTTTGTTAGTGGATTCCTTTTGATGAGCCTGATGGATGAAGTTAGAAAGCACAACTTTCTGTACCCTCTTTTTACTTTCTGTTATTTATATTAAATAAAGCAAAAATAGTATTTTCTGTCTGTTTTCTGAATTATCCTTGTAATAAAAAAATACCCCGAAAATAAAAGTTCTCCAAATGCCCTGAAAATGAAATATGATTTTTTCCATAATATTTAAGAATTATTGGCACTAAGAACACATCAGGGGACCCACCGTGTGCCCACGAGGGTGGAGGGCGTGCCCACCCCCCTGGGCACGCCCCCGTGCCTTGTGGACCCCACGTGGGTCCCCTCCACTTATCCTTGCACCCACACACTTCGTCTTGCTCCAGAAAAAATCACTCACCAGCTCAAACCCGAGTTCTTGCTCATCTTGCTGCCATTTTCAATCTCCTTGCTCAAAGCTCCATTCACAAAATTGCTTTGGGGGATTGTTCTTCGGTATGTGACTCCTCCAATGGTCCAATTAGTTTTTGTTGTAGTGCTTTATTTTATTGCAATTTTTTACTGCTTAGGCGACCCTATTCTTGAGCTTGCATGTCAAATTTATGTGGTCAAAAGTAGTTTTAGTGCATGATATAGCCTCTAGACACTTGTAGGAGTAGTTGCTATCAATTTTGTTGAGTTTGGTTCACTTTTATTTTAATGTTAC
Source organism: Triticum aestivum (assembly GCF_018294505.1). Classification (NCBI taxonomy): domain Eukaryota; kingdom Viridiplantae; phylum Streptophyta; class Magnoliopsida; order Poales; family Poaceae; genus Triticum; species Triticum aestivum. The sequence goes on along the minus strand of NC_057794.1, from coordinate 65,112,840 downwards.
TAAAAATTTCAAAAAAAGTTCAGAGAAAGAAATATGTTTAGGAAAATGTACCAAGGTGGTTCCTCAAGGAAGCAAGGACCCAGGCCCGCGATACGCGAGCCAGACCATGAACTGCCAAGAGAAGCTCAAGTGCGGCCTTGTGAGTGGCCGTCAAAAAATTTCATGGTTCAGGAAGGAATTAAGGAGGAATTTGAAGCGTATGTGCGTAAGCTAAACTTGAGGGCTTCGTGGCAGATAAGTGCCCTTAGTACTACTACCTCACTGATTCCTTTGTGAGAAGATTTAAATTTACATCATCACGCAATTCTCAAATCGTCCTGTTTGATCTTTATGATAAATCTTATACCATGGACTTAGAAGATTTTAATACTGCTCGTAAACTCCCACAGTGGGGTAATGTTAGTGAACCTCGCAAATCTGAATATAAAGATTTTCTTGCTAGTATCACTGTAGGGGAATCTAGAGAAATAACACAAGCTACCATAGAGAGCGTTCATTTTCCTGCCATACATTATTTTGATCTCTTTATAGGTAGATGCATTAATGGTAAGGATGAAGCATGTCACATGTGTGTCTCTGACCTAAGTGTTCTCAAGAGTGTTGTATTAGGAGATAGACAATATAACTTGGGGGCCATTGTTGCATGTAGGCTGCATAATAATAGTATTAATGGAGATTTCTTCAGTGGAATTTATGCAACCCGCATAGCTTGAGGTACTCATACGCGGAGATGATATTGAGTTTCCTCCTACTTATTTAGATTATAATGCTATGGTTCGTCATCAGTTTCTCGAGAGGAACGATCAGTCCCTCCAGTACCGACTAATCTTTGACAGATGACACACTTATCACGTCGCTCTCCCTGCTCCTACTTTCTTTGACTTTCAGGCAAAAAGTAGATATGTTATAACCAGGGAGGAGGCGAACGAGTACGAGAGGAGGACAGAGGCAGCTCGTCTCCAAGCTGCAGCTCTTCATGCAGTAGCTGATGCATCTTAGTACTACCCCAGCTTCAACTTCGGATATCCACCAGGCCATACATGGGCATAGACCAACTTAGGCCAAAAGCCTAAGCTTGGGGGAGTATGTGTCTCTCACCGACATTACATTCATGTTCACACACTCATGCCAGTTGTTGGTGCTCATACTTTTTCATTGTATCATACATGATAGTTTATTTTCTTTTTAAGCTTTCTTCTTGTGCGTTTGAAAACCCTTAAGAAAAACCAAAAAATTAGTTGTAGCCTTTAGCTAGTTTACTTTCCATGCCTGTAGTAGTAATTAAAAAGAAAACCCAAAAAGATTTCTCGTTCTTCTTTTGCTTGTTGGGAGCTTTCCCATGTAAATAATTTTGTTTCTTTTCTTTGGGGGTCGAGAGGAGAAGACCTTGATGAAAATGTTGAGTGGCTCTCATATGCATTATTGTTAATCTAACAAAGAGCCCATATTACCTTGTCTTCTCCCTTGAATTAAATGCTTGCAGATTCCAGCATAGTCCAATGCACGTGCACTATTATCATTATCCACAACGTTCGGTCGTGCAAGTGAAAGGCAATAATGATGATATATGATGGACTGATTGAGATGAGAGAAGCTGGTATGAACTCGACCTCTCTTGTTTTTGTAAATATAATTAGTTCGTCGTTCCTGATTCAGCCTATTATGAATGAAACATGTTTGCAATAACAATTAGAGATTATAGTTGCTCATGCCATGCTTAATTAGCTAGGAGTTTATAATGGTTTACCTTGCGTGCCAACATGCTATTAAAATGGTTGTGAAGTGGTATGATAGGGTGGTATCCTCCTTTGAACGATTCGAGTGGCTTGACTTGGCACATGTTCACGCATGTAGTTGAAACAAAATCAACATAGCCTCTACGATATTTATGTTCATGGTGAATTATATCCTACTCGTGCTTGCATTCGGTGTTGATTAATTTTAATGCATGTTCATGACTGTTGTCGCTCTCTAGCCGGTCGCTTCTCAGTGTCTTCCTAGCCTTCACTTGTACTAAGCGGGAATACTATTTGTGCATCCAATTCCATAAACCCCAAAGTTATTCCATATGAGTCCACCATACCTTCCTATATACGGTATCTACCCGCCGTTCCAAGTAAATTTGTATGTGCCAAACTCTAAGCCTTCAAACTAACATTCTGTTTTATATGCTTGAATAGCTCATGTGTCAACTAGGGCTATCTGTATCTTCCATACTAGGTGGGTTATTCTCAAGAGGAGTGGACTCCGCTCCTCACTCACGAGAAAATGGCTGGTCACCGGGATGCCCACTTGATACGTCTCCAACGTATCTATAATTTTTTATTGTTCCATGCTATTATATTATCTGTTTTGGATGTTTATGTGCTTTATTATACACTTTTATATTATTTTTGGGACTAACCTATTAATCGGAGGCCCAGCCCAAATTGTTGTTTTCTTGCCTATTTTAGTGTTTCAAAGAAAAGGAATATCAAACGGAGTCCAAACAGAATGAAACCTTCGGGAGAGTTATTTTTGGAACGGAAGCAATCCAGGAGACTTGGAGTAGACGTCAGAGAAGCTTCGAGGTGGCCACGAGGCAAGGAGGCGCGCCTGCCCCCCTGGGCGCGCCCCCCACCCTCGTGGGCCCCTCGTGGCTCCCCTGACCGACTTCTTTCGCCTATATATATCAATATACCCTAGAAACATCGAGGAACAGAATAGATCGGGAGTTCCGTCGCCAGAAGCCTCCGTAGCCACCGAAAACCAATCTAGACCTGTTCTGGCACCCTGTCGGAGGGGGGAATCCCTCTCCGGTGGCCATCTTCATCATCCTGGCGCTCTCCATGACAAGGAGGGAGTAGTCCACCCTCGGGGCTGAGGGTATGTACCAGTAGCTATGTGTTTGATCTCTCTCTCTCTCTCTCTCGTGTTCTTGAGGTGGTACGATCTTGATGTATCGCGAGCTTTTTTATTATAGTTGGATCTTATGATGTTTCTCCCCCTCCCTTGTAATGGATTGAGTTTTCCCTTTGAAGTTATCTTATCGGATTCAGTCATTAAGGATTTGAGAACACTTGATGTATGTCTTGCACGTGCTTATCTGTGGTGACAATGGGATATCATGTGATCCACTTGATGTATGTTTTGGTTATCAACTTGCGAGTTCTGTGACCTCGTGAACTTATGCATAGGGGTTGGCACACGTTTTCGTCTTGACTCTCCGGTAGAAACTTTGGGGCACTCTTTGAAGTTCTTTGTGTTGGTTGAATAGATGAATCTGAGATTGTGTGATGCATATCGTATAATCATACCCACGGATACTTGAGGTGACATTGGAGTATCTAGGTGACATTAGGGTTTTGGTTGATTTGTGTCTTAAGGTGTTATTCTAGTACGAACTCTATGATAGATCGATCAGAAAGGATAACTTTGAGGTGGTTTCATACCTTACCGTAATATCTTCGTTTGTTCTCCGCTATTAGTGACTTTGGAGTGACTCTTTGTTGCATGTTGAGGGATGGTTATATGATCCAATTATGTTATTATTGTTGAGAGGACTTGCACTAGTGAAAGTATGAACCCTAGGCCTTGTTTCCTAGCATTGCAATACCGTTTGTGCTCACTTTTATCATTAGTTACCTCGCTGTTTTATATTTTTAGATTACAAAAACCTATATCTACTATCCATATTGCACTTGTATCACCATCTCTTCGTCGAACTAGTGCACCTATACAATTTACCATTGTATTGGGTGTTTTGGGAACACAAGAGACTCTTTGTTATTTAGTTGCAGGGTTGTTTGAGAGAGACCATCTTCATCCTACGCCTCCCATGGATTGATAAACCTTAGGTCATCCACTTGAGGGAAATTTTCTACTGTCCTACAAACCTCTGCACTTGGAGGCCCAACAACGTCTACAAGAAGAAGGTTGTGTAGTAGACATCAAGCTCTTTTCTGGCGCCGTTGCCGGGGAGGTTAGCGCTTGAAAGTATATCTTTAGATCTTCAATCGAATCTTTTTGTTTCTTGTTTTAGCACTAGTTTAGTTTATAAAAGAAAACTACAAAAAATGGAATTGAGTTTGCCTCATACGCTTCATCTTTTTAATATCTTTCGTGAGAATGATGGAAAGGAAAATTGTGCTCAAATGCTAGAAGAAGAAGTCTCTAAAATGTTTGGCACTAAATCTTTGAATGATGAGCATGATTGCAATGTTGTTAGTACGAACTCCTTGAATATCCATAGTACTAATGATGATTGCACTAGTCATGATGAAAATGTCTCTTATAAGCATGTCAACTTTTGTGGAGTGCATAGAGTTTGCAAGTACACACCAAATAGGGAAGATAGATTTTGCAAGAGGCATAAGTATTTGGAAACTAAATGGTTGCAAGAAAGGCTAGATGATTGTGCTGAAAGATTCAATATTTATCGCCATCCTTGTGAACTTTGCAATGAACATGGTCATTTAAAGCTCCAATGCTATTTGTTTCATGATCAAATCGTGTCCAAAAATTGTGATAACTTGATTACCCTTGAGCATCAGAAAGAGATTAGTCTTTTTTTGGGGTATGAAGAAATGAAACGTATAACTGAGGGTATTCCAAAATTTAATCTTGATAGATTTCTTGATTTTGATCTAGAGGAAATTTATATGAATTGTGCGGTGAATTGCATTGAGAATCCTTATATTGCCAATTACATAAAGTCAAGAAAACAAATAGAATATGAAGAGAATACTAATGAAAGGGAAGATACTTCCCAATATCCCCCTATTATTTCTTATGATGAATCAGATAACGAGGAGGAGCCTTCTATCCAACCAATCTCATTAATAAGGAGCTCCGAAAAGAGGATTAAACCCACACATGATGTGAAGAAGAAAAAGAAAAGATGGAGAAGAAAAGGTAAAAATGTATCCCTCCCAAATGATATTGCTCCTATTAATCATTGTGATGATGATAATTGTTATACTATTGGTGCTATCCATACTATTAATAATAAGAGTAATTATGCTTATAATATGAAAAGGCCCAAGCTTGGGGATGCTATGTTTGATGAGAATGACATGTTTGAAAATGTATTTTCTGCAATTAATTTTAGTCCCAAGCTTGGGGATGCCATGTTTAATGAAGATGATATTTGTAGTCTCCCAAGTTTTGATATGCAAATATATTATGATGATAGCATGCCTCCTACTTATGATGATTATATTGATGAAAGTGGGTTTGGAAGAGTGTCAACTTTAGGAAGTAATGATCCCACTATTTTGGAGGATGTTGAATCTTATTGTGATAATTATGGAAGTGGATTTGGGGAGGTCATGACTTTATTTAGTAATGATTCCACTATCTTGGAAGAGGTTTCAATCGATTATGATGAGAGCAAAGTTGCTACTTATGATGATTATTGTGATGATACTTACGCTATAAAAAGTAGTGATGATTATATTTATAAACCTTGTCATGATTATGATTACCCTTTTTCTGAACATTACTCCTTTGATGTGGAAACAATTTATAGTATTCTAGTTTCTTATGATACTCCCACTATTCCGAATGAGAAGAATTTTGCTTATGTGGAGAGTAATAAAATTTATATGCTTGTAGATCATGAAAAGAATGCTTTATGTGATAGTTATATTGTTTAATTCATTCATGATGCTACTGAAAATTATTATGAGGGAGTAATATATGCTTGTACGAGTTGCAATAATATCAAGTTTCCTCTGTATGTGTTGAAAATCTTGAAGTTATGCTTGTTTTACCTTCTTATGCAAGTTGATTCTTGTTCCCATAAGTTGTTTGCTCACAAAATCCCTATGCATAGGAAGTGGGTTATACTTAAATGTTCTAGTCATATTCTTCATGATGCTCTCTTTATGTTACACCTAGCTAGGGGCGTTAAAAGATAGCGCTTGTTGGGAGGCAACCCAACTTCATTTTTGTTCTTTGCTTTTTGTTCCTGTTTAGTAATAAATAATTCATCTAGCTTCTGTTATGATTGTATTTTTTATGTTTTAATTAGTGTTTGTGCCAAGTAAATCCTTTAGGATCTTCTTGGGTGATTGTTGTTTGATCTTGCTGATAAAAACAGAAAGTATGCGCTCACGAAAATAATTTTCATCTTTAGCAGAGAGCGATAAAATACCAACTCCAACTACAATAGATCGTTATACAAATTGCCTAGGACTTCCTAATTTCTCAGGATTTTTGGAGTTACAGAAGTATTCAAGAATTACAAATCACTACAGACTGTTCTGTTTCTGACAGATTCTGTTTTCATTGTGTTGTTTGCTTATTTTGATGAATCTATGAGTATTATCGGAGGGTATGAACCATAGATAAATTGGAATACAGTAGATATTACACCAATATAAATTTAGAATGAGTTCACAACAGTACCTAAGTGGTGATTTATTTTCTTATACTAACAGAGCTTATGAGTTCTCTATTAAGTTTTGTGTTGTGAAGTTTTCAAGCTTTGGGTAAAGATTCAATGGACTATGGAATAAGGAGTGGAAAGAGACTAAGATTGGGGATGCCCAAGGCACCCCAAGGTAATATTCAAGGACAACCAAGAGCCTAAGCTTGGGGATGCCCCGGAAGGCATCCCCTCTTTCGTCTTCGTTCATCGGTAACTTTACTTGGAGCTATATTTTTATTCACCACATGATATGTTTTTTGCTTGGAGCGTCATTTTATTTTATTTTATTTTGCTTGTTGTTTGAATAAAATACCAAGATCTGAAATTCTTAAATGTTAGAGAGTCTTCACATAGTTGCATAATTATTCGACTACTTATTGATCTTCACTTATATCTTTTGAAGTAGTTTGTCATTTGCTCTAGTGCTTCACTTATATCTTTTAGAGCACGGCGGTGGTTTTGTTTTGAAGAAATTGTTGAACTCTCATGCTTCACTTATATTATTTTGAGAGTCTTTTAGAACAGCATGGTAGTTTGCTTTGGTTATTAATTTAGTCCTAATATGATAGGCATCCAAGAGGGATATAATAAAAACTTTCATATAAAGTGCATTGAATACTATGAGAAGTTTGATACTTGATGATTTTTTTTGAGATATGAAGATGGTGATATTAGAGTCATGCTAGTTGAGTAGTTGTGAATTTGAAAAATACTTGTGTTGAAGTTTGTGATTCCCGTAGCATGCACGTATGGTGAACCGTTATGTGATGAAGTCGGAGCATGATTTATTTATTGATTGCCTTCCTTATGAGTGGCGGTCGGGGACGAGCGATGGTCTTTTCCTACCAATCTATCCCCCTAGGAGCATGCGGATAGTACTTTGTTTCGATGACTAATAGATTTTTGCAATAAGTATGTGAGTTCTTTATGACTAATGTTGAGTCCATGGAACGCAACTTTCGCTGGTACCATAAACCCACCATTTACCTTCCTCAAAACAGCCACTATACCTAGCTATTATGGCATTTCCATAGCCATTCCGAGATATATTGCCATGCAACTTTCCACCGTTCCATTTATTATGACATGCTCCATCATTGTCATATTGCTTTGCATGATCATGTAGTTGACATCGTATTTGTGGCAAAGCCACCGTTCATAATTCTTTCATACATGTCACTCTTGATTCATCGCTCATCCCGGTACACTGCCGGAGGCATTCATATAGTCATATTTTGTTCTAAGTATTGAGTTGTAAGTAAATAAAAGTGTGATGATCATCATTATTAGAGCATTGTCCCAGTGAGGAAAGGATGATGGAGACTATGATTCCCCCACAAGTCGGGATGAGACTCCGGACGAAAAAAATAAAGAAGAGAAAAGAGAAAAAAGAGGCCATAAAAAAAGAGAAGGCCAAAAAAACAAAAAAACAAAAAAATGAGAGAAAAAGAGAGAAGGGGCAATGCTACTATCCTTTTGAAGGAAATATGCCCTAGAGGCAATAATAAAGTTATTATTTATTTCCTTATTTCATGATAAATGTTTATTATTCATGCTAGAATTGTATTAACCGGAAACATAATACATGTGTGAATACATAGACAAACAGAGTGTCACTAGTATGCCTCTACTTGACTAGCTCGTTAATCAAAGATGGTTATGTTTCCTAACCATAGACAAAGAGTTGTTATTTGATTAACGGGATCACATCATTAGGAGAATGATGTGATTGACTTGACCCATTCCGTTAGCTTAGCACTCGATCGTTTAGTATGTTGCTATTGCTTTCTTCATGACTTATACATGTTCCTATGACTATGAGATTATGCAACTCCCGTTTACCGGAGGAACACTTTGTGTGCTACCAAATGTCACAACGTAACTGGGTGATTATAAAGGAGCTCTACAGGTGTCTCCAAAGGTACATCTTGGGTTGGCGTATTTCGAGATTAGGATTTGTCACTCCGATTGTCGGAGAGGTATCACTGGGCCCTCTCTGTAATGCACATCACCTAAGCCTTGCAAGCAATGCAACTAAATGAGTTAGTTGCGAGATGATGTATTACGGAACAAGTAAAGAGACTTGCCGGTAACGAGATTGAACTAGTATTGATATACCGACGATCGAATCTCGGGCAAGTAACATACCAATGACAAAGGGAACAACGTATGTTGTTATGCGGTCTGACCGATAAAGATCTTCGTAGAATATGTGGGAGCCAATATGAGCATCCAGGTTCCGCTATTGGTTATTGATCGGAGACATGTCTCGGTCATGTCTACATTGTTCTCGAACCCGTAGGGTCCGCACGCTTAAGGTTTCGATGACAGTTATATTATGAGTTTATGAGTTTTGATGTGCGAAGTTGGTTCGGAGTCCCGGATATGATCGCGGACATAACGAGGAGTCTCGAAATGGTCGAGATATAAAGATTGATATATTGGACGGCTATATTCAGACACCGGAAGTGTTCCGGGGAAGTTTCGGATAAAACCGGAACACCGGGGGGTTACCGGAACCCCTCCAGGGGGTTAATGGGCCTCATGGGCCTAAAGTGGAGAAGAGGAGGGGCTGCCAGGGCAGGCCGTGCGCCCCCTCTCCCCCTAGTCCGAATTGGACAAGGAGGGAGGGGCGGCGCCCCCCCCTTTCCTTCCTCTCCTCTCTTCCTTCCTTCCCCCTCTCCTACTTGGACAACGAAAGGAAGGGGAGTCCTACTCCCGGTAGGAGTAGGACTCCTCCTGCGCGCCTCCTACTAGGGCCGGCCACACCCCCCTTGGCTCCTTTATATACGGAGGCAGGGGGCACCCCTAGACACATAAGTTGATCCACGTGATCGTTTTCTTAGCCGTGTGCGGTGCCCCCTTCCACCATAATCCTCGGTAATATTGTAGTGGTGCTTAGGTGAAGCCCTGCGACAGTTGAACATCAAGATCATCACCACGCCGTCGTGCTGACGGAACTCTTCCCCGACACTTTGCTGGATCGAAGTCCGGGGATCGTCATCGAGCTGAACGTGTGCTGAAACTCGGAGGTGCCGTAATTTCGGTGCTTGGATCGGTCGGATCGTGAAGACGTACGACTACATCAACCGCGTTGATATAACGCTTCCGTTGTCGGTCTACAAGGGTACGTAGATCACACTCTCCCCTCGTTGCTATGCATCACCATGATCTTGCGTGTGCGTAGGAAATTTTTGAAATTACTACGTTTCCCAACTGTGGCATCCGAGCCTAGGTTTTATGTGTTGATGTTATATGCACGAGTAGAACACAAGTGAGTTGTGGGCGATATAAGTCATACTTCTTACCAGCATGTCATACTTTGGTTCGGCGGTATTGTTGGACGAAGTGGCCCGGACCGACATTACGCGTACGCTTACGCGAGACCGGTTCTCCCGACGTGCTTTGCACAAAGGTGGCTGGCGGGTGTCAGTTTCTCCAACTTTAGTTGAACTGAGTGTGGCTACGCCCGGTCCTTGCGAAGGTTAAAACAGCACCAACTTGACAAACTATCGTTGTGGTTTTGATGCGTAGGTAAGATTGGTTCTTGCTTAAGCCCGTAGCAGCCACGTAAAACTTGCAACAACAAAGTAGAGGACGTCTAACTTGTTTTTGCAGGGCATGTTGTGATGTGATATGGTCAAGACATGATACTAAATTTTATTGTATGAGATGATCATGTTTTGTAACCGAGTTATCGGCAACTGGCAGGAGCCATATGGTTGTCGCTTTATTGTATGTAATGCAACTGCGCTGTAATGCTTTACTTTATCACTAAGCGGTAGCGATAGTCATGGAAGCATAAGATTGGCGAGACGACAACGATGCTACGATGGTGATCAAGGTGTCGCGCCGGTGATGATGGTGATCATGATGGTACTTCGGAGATGGAGATCACAAGTACAAGAAGATGATGGCCATATCATATCACTTATATTGATTGCATGTGATGTTTATCTTTTATGCATCTTATCTTGCTTTGATTGACGTTAGCATTATAAGATGATTTCTCACTAAATTTCAAGATAAAAGTGTTCTCCCTGAGTATGCACTGTTGCCAAAGTTCATCGTGCCCAGACACCACGTGATGATCGGGTGTGATAAGCTCTACGTCCATCTACAACGGGTGCAAGCCAGTTTTGCACACGCAGAATACTCAGGTTAAACTTGATGAGCCTAGCATATGCAGATATGGTCTCGGAACACTGAGACCGAAAGGTCGAGCGTGAATCATATAGTAGATATGATCAACATAGCGATGTTCACCATTGAAAACTACTCCATTTCACATGATGATCGGTTATGGTTTAGTTGATTTGGATCACGTAATCACCTAGAAGATTAGAGGGATGTCTTTCTAAGTGGGAGTTCTTAAGTAATATGATTAATTGAACTTAAAGTTATCATGAACTTAGTACCTGATAGTATCTTGCTTGTTTATGTTTAATTGTGGATAGATGGCCCGTGTTGTTGTTCCGTTGAATTTTAATGCGTTCCTTGAGAAAGCAAAGTTGAAAGATGATGGTAGCAATTACACGGAATGGGTCCGTAACTTGAGGATTATCCTCATTGCTGCACAGAAGAATTACATCCTGGAAGCACCGCTGGGTGCCAGGCCTGCTGCTGGAGCAACACCAGATGTTATGAATGTCTGGCAGAGCAAAGCTAATGACTACTCGATAGTTTAGTGTGCCATGCTTTACGTCTTAGAATCGGGACTTCAACGACGTTTTGAACGTCATGGAGCATATGAGATGTTCCAGGAGTTGAAGTTAATATTTCAAGCAAATGCACGGATTGAGAGATATGAAGTCTCCAATAAGTTCTATAGCTGCAAGATGGAGGAGAACAGTTCTGTCAGTGAGCATATACTCAAAATGTCCGGGTATAATAATCACTTGATTCAATTGGGAGTTAATCTTCCAGATGATTGCGCCATTGACAGAATTCTCCAATCACTGCCACCTAGCTACAAGAGCTTCGTGATGAACTATAATATGCAAGGGATGAATAAGACTATTCCCGAGCTCTTCGCAATGCTAAAAGCTGCGGAGGTAGAAATCAAAAAGGAGCATCAAGTGTTGATGGTCAACTAAGACCACTGGTTTCAAGAAAAAGAGCAAAGGGAAGAAGAAGGGGAACTTCAAAAAGAATAGCAAGCAAGTTGCTGCTCAAGAGAAGAAACCCAAATCTGGACGTAAGCCTGAAACTGAGTGCTTCTACTGCAAGCAGACTGGTCACTGGAAGCGGAACTGCCCGAAGTATTTGGCGGATAAGAAGGATGGCAAGGTGAACAAAGGTATATGTGATATACATGTTATTGATGTGTACCTTACTAGAGCTCGCAGTAGCACCTGGGTATTTGATACTGGTTCTGTTGCTAATATTTGCAACTCGAAACAGGGACTACAGATTAAGCGAACACTAGCGAAGGACGAGGTGACGATGCGCGTGGGAAATGGTTCCAAAGTCGATGTGATCGCGGTCGGCACGCTAACTCTACATCTACCATCGGGATTAGTATTAGACCTAAATAATTGTTATTTGGTGCCAGCGTTAAGCATGAACATTATATCTGGATCTTGTTTGATGCGAGACGGTTATTCATTTAAATCAGAGAATAATGGTTGTTCTATTTATATGAGTAATATCTTTTATGGTCATGCACCCTTGAAGAGTGGTCTATTTTTGATGAATCTCGATAGTAGTGATACACATATTCATAATGTTGAAGCCAAAAGAGCAGATTTGATAATGATAATGCAACTTATTTGTGGCACTGCCGTTTAGGTCATATCGGTGTAAAACGCATGAAGAAACTCCATACTGATGGACTTTTGGAACCACTTGATTATGAATCACTTGGTACTTGCGAACCGTGCCTCATGGGCAAGATGACTAAAGCACCGTTCTCCGGTACTATGGAGAGAGCAACAAATTTGTTGGAAATCATACATACAGATGTATGTAGTCCAATGAATGTTGAAGCTCGTGGCGGATATCGTTATTTTCTCACCTTCATAGATGATTTAAGCAGATATGGGTATATCTACTTAATGAAACATAAGTCTGAAACATTTGAAAAGTTGAAAGAATTTCAGAGTGAAGTTGAAAATCATCGTAACAAGAAAATAAATTTCTACGATCTGATCGTGGAGGAGAATATTTGAGTTACGAGTTTGGTCTACATTTGAAACAATGCGGAATAGTTTCACAACTCACGCCACCTGGAACACCACAGCGTAATGGTGTGTCCGAACATCGTAATCATACTTTACTTGATATGGTGCGATCTATGATGTCTCTTACAGATTTACCGCTGTCGTTTTGGGGTTATGCTCTAGAGACAACCACATTCACGTTAAATAGGGCACCATCAAAATCCGTTGAGACGACGCCTTATGAACTATGGTTTGGCAAGAAACCAAAGTTGTCGTTTCTAAAAGTTTGGGGCTGCGATGCTTATGTGAAGAAACTTCAACCTGATAAGCTCAAACCCAAATCGGGGAAATGTGTCTTCATAGGATACCCAAAAGAGACTGTTGGGTACACCTTCTATCACAGATCCGAAGGCAATACATTTGTCGCTAAGAATGGATCCTTTCTGGAAAAGGAGTTTCTCTCGAAAGAAGTGAGTGGGAGGAAAGTAGAACTTGATGAGGTAACTGTACTTGCTCCCTTATTGGAAAGTAGTACATCGCAGAAACAGGTTTCTATGACACCTACACCAATTAGTGAGGAAGCTAATGATAATGATCATGAAACTTCAGAACAAGTTACTGCTGAACCTCGTAGATCAACCAGGGTAACATCCGCACCAGAGTGGTACGGTAATCCTGTTCTGGAAGTCATGCTACTAGATCATGATGAACCTACGAACTATGAAGAAGCAATGGTGAGCCCAGATTCCGCAAAATGGCTTGAAGCCATGAAATCTGAGATGGGATCCATGTATGAAAACAAAGTATGGACTTTGGTTGACTTGCCCAATGATCAGCAAGCAATTGAGAATAAATGGATCTTCAAGAAGAAGACTGACGCTGACGGTAATGTTACTGTCTACAAAGCTCGACTTGTCGCAAAAGGTTTTCGACAAGTTCAAGGGATTGACTACGATGAGACCTTCTCCCCCGTAGCGATGCTTAAGTCTGTCCGAATCATGTTAGCAATTGCCGCATTTTATGATTATGAAATTTGGCAGATGGATGTCAAAACTGCATTCCTGAATGGATTTCTGGAAGAAGAGTTGTATATGATGCAGCCGGAAGGTTTTGTCGATCCAAAGGGAGCTAACAAAGTGTGCAAGCTCCAGCGATCCATTTATGGACTGGTGCAAGCCTCTCGGAGTTGGAATAAACGCTTTGATAGTGTGATCAAAGCATTTGGTTTTGTACAGACTTTTGGAGAAGCATGTATTTACAAGAAAGTGAGTGGGAGCTCTGTAGCATTTCTGATATTATATGTAGATGACATATTACTAATCGGAAATGATATAGAATTTCTGGATAGCATAAAGGGATACTTGAATAAGAGTTTTTCAATGAAAGACCTCGGTGAAGCTGCTTACATATTAGGCATTAAGATCTATAGAGATAGATCAAGACGCTTAATTGGACTTTCACAAAGCACATACCTTGACAAAGTTTTGAAAAAGTTCAAAATGGATCAAGCAAAGAAAGGATTCTTGCCTGTGTTACAAGGTGTGAAATTGAGTAAGACTCAATGCCCGACCAATGCAGAAGATAGAGAGAAAATGAAAGATGTTACCTATGCTTTAGCCATAGGCTCTATCATGTATGCAATGCTGTGTACCAGACCTGATGTGTGTCTTGCTATAAGTCTAGCAGGGAGGTACCAAAGTAATCTAGGAGTGGATCACTGGCAGTGGTCAAGAACATCCTGAAATGCCTGAAAAGGACTAAGGATATGTTTCTCATATATGGAGGTGAAAAAGAGCTCATCGTAAATGGTTACGTTGATGCAAGCTTTGACACTGATCCGGACGATTCTAAATCGCAAACCGGATATGTATTTACATTAAACGGTGGAGCTGTCAGTTGGTGCAGTTCTAAACAAAGTGTTGTGGCGGGATCTACATGTGAAGCGGAGTACATAGCTGCTTCAGAAGCAGCAAACGAAGGAGTCTGGATGAAGGAGTTCATATCCGATCTAGGTGTCATACCTAGTGCATCGGGTCCAATGAAAATCTTTTGTGACAATACTGGTGCAATTGCCTTGGCAAAGGAATCCAGATTTCACGAGAGAACCAAGCACATCAAGAGACGCTTCAATTCCATCCGGGATCTAGTCCAGGTGGGAGACATAGAGATTTGCAAGATACATATGGATCTGAATGTTGCAGACCCATTGACTAAGCCTCTTCCACGAGCAAAACATGATCAGCACCAAAGCTCCATGGGTGTTAGAATCATTACTGTGTAATCTAGATTATTGACTCTAGTGCAAGTGGGAGACTGAAGGAAATATGCCCTAGAGGCAATAATAAAGTTATTATTTTTTTCCTTATTTCATGATAAATGTTTATTATTCATGCTAGAATTGTATTAACCGGAAACATAATACATGTGTGAATACATAGACAAATAGAGTGTCACTAGTATGCCTCTACTTGACTAGCTCGTTAAACAAAGATGGTTATGTTCCCTAACCATAGACAAAGAATTGTTATTTGATTAACGGGATCACATCATTAGGAGAATGATGTGATTGACTTGACCCATTCCGTTAGCTTAGCACTCGATCATTTAGTATGTTGCTATTGCTTTCTTCATGACTTATACATGTTCCTGTGACTATGAGATTATGCAACTCCCGTTTACCGGAGGAACACTTTGTGTGCTACCAAACATCATAACGTAACTGGGTGATTATAAAGGAGCTCTACAGGTGTCTCCAAAGGTACATGTTGGGTTGGCGTATTTCGAGATTAGGATTTGTCACTCCGATTGTCGGAGAGGTATCTCTGGGCCCTCTCGGTAATGCACATCACCTAAGCCTTGCAAGCAATGCAACTAAATGAGTTAGTTGTGAGATGATGTATTACGGAACGAGTAAAGAGACTTGCCGGTAACGAGATTGAACTAAGTTATTGATATACCGACGATCGAATCTCGGGCAAGTAACATACCGATGACAAAGGGAACAACGTATGTTGTTATGCGGTCTGACCGATAAAGATCTTCGCAGAATATGTGGGAGCCAATATGAGCATCTAGGTTCCGCTATTGGTTATTGACTGGAGACATGTCTCGGTCATGTCTACATTGTTCTCGAACCCGTAGGGTCCGCACGCTTAAGGTTTCGACGACAGTTATATTATGAGTTTATAAGTTTTGATGTACCGAAGTTGGTTCGGAGTCCCGGATATGATCATGGACATAACAAGGAGTCTCGAAATGGTCGAGACATAAAGATTGATATATTGGACGGCTATATTCGGACACCGGAAGTGTTCCGGGGAAGTTTCGGATAAAACCGGAGTACCGGGGGGTTACCGGAACCCCCCGGGGGGTTAATGGGCCTCATGGGCCTAAAGTGGAGAAGAGGAGGGGCTGCCAGGGCAGGCCACGCGCCCCCTCTCCCCCTAGTCCGAATTGGACAAGGAGGAAGGGGCGGCGCCCCCCCCCCCCCCTTTCCTTCCTCTCCTCTCTCCCTTCCTTCCCCCTCTCCTACTTGGACAAGGAAAGGGAGGGGAGTCCTACTCCCGGTAGGAGTAGGACTCCTCCTGCGCGCCTCCTACTAGGGCCGGCCGCACCCCCCCTTGGCTCCTTTATATACGGAGGCAGGGGCACCCCTAGACACACAAGTTGGTCCACGTGATCGTTTTCTTAGCCGTGTGCGGTGCCCCCTTCCACCATAATCCTCGATAATATTGTCGTGGTGCTTAGGCGAAGCCCTGCGATAGTTGAACATCAAGATCATCACCACGCCGTCATGCTGACGGAACTCTTCCCCGACACTTTGCTGGATCGGAGTCCGGGGATCGTCATCGAGCTGAACGTGTGCTGAAACTCGGAGGTGCCGTAGCTTTGGTGCTTGGATCGGTTGGATCGTGAAGACGTACGACTACATCAACCGCGTTGATATAACGCTTCGCTGTCGGTCTACAAGGGTACGTAGATCACACTCTCCCCTCGTTGCTATGCATCACCATGATCTTGCGTGTGCGTAGGAAATTTTTGAAATTACTACGTTTCCCAACACCTTTTACCACACTTGTGCTTCAAAGTAGCACCATGATCTTCATGATAGAGAGTCTCCTATGTTGTCACTTTCATATACTAGTGGGAATATTTCATTATAGAACTTGGCTTGTATATTCCAATGATAGGCTTCCTCAAAATGCCCTAGGTCTTCGTGAGCAAGTGAGTTGGATGCACACTCACTTAGTTTCTTTTTGAGCTTTCATACACTTATAGCTCTAGTGCATCTATTGCATGGCAATCCCTACTCACTCACATTGATATCTATTGATGGGCATCTCTGTAGCCCGTTGATACGCCTAGTTGATGTGAGACTATCTTCCTCCTTTTTGTCTTCTCCACAACCACCATTCTATTTCACCTATAGTGCTATGTCCATGGCTCATGCTCATGTATTGCGTGAAGATTGAAAAAGTTTGAGAACATCAAAAGTATGAAACAATTGCTTGGCTTGTCATCGGGGTTGTGCATGATTTAAATATTTTGTGTGATAAAGATATAGCATAGCCAGACTATATGATTTTGTAGGGATAGCTTTCTTTGGACATGTTATTTTGAGAAGACATGATTACTTTGTTAGTATGCTTGAAGTATTATTATTTTTATGTCAATATTAAACTTTTGTCTTAAATCTTATGGATCTGAATATTCTTGCCACAATAGAGAAGATTACATTGATAAATATGATAGGAAGCATTCCACATCAAAAAATCTGTTTTTATCATTTACCTACTCGAGGACGAGCAGGAATTAAGCTTGGGGATGCTGATACGTCTCCAACGTACCTATAATTTTTTATTGTTCCATGCTATTATATTATCTATTTTGGATGTTTATGGGCTTTATTATACACTTCTATATTATTTTTGGGACTAACCTATTAACCGGAGGCCCAGCCCAAATTGTTGTTTTCTTGCCTATTTCAGTGTTTCGAAGAAAAGGAATATCAAACGGAGTCCAAACAGAATGAAACCTTCGGGAGAGTTATTTTTGGAACGGAAGCAATCCAGGAGACTTGGAGTAGACGTCAGAGAAGCTTCGAGGTGGCCACAAGGCAGGGAGGCGCGCCTGCCCCCCTGGGCGCGCCCCCACCCTCGTGGGCCCCTCGTGGCTCCCCTGACCGACTTCTTTCGCCTATATATATCAATATACCCTAGAAACATCGAGGAACAGAATAGATCGGGAGTTCCACCGCCAGAAGCCTACGGAGCCACCGAAAACCAATCTAGACCCGTTCTGGCACCCTGCCGGAGGGGGGAATCCCTCTCCGGTAGCCATCTTCATCATCCCAGCGCTCTCCATGACGAGGAGGGAGTAGTCCACCCTCGGGGCTGAGGGTATGTACCAGTAGCTATGTGTTTGATCTCTCTCTCTCTCTCTCTCGTGTTCTTGAGGTGGTACGATCTTGATGTATCGCAAGCTTTTCTATTATAGTTGGATCTTATGATGTTTCTCCCCCTCTCTTGTAATGGATTGAGTTTTCCCTTTGAAGTTATCTTATCGGATTCAGTCATTAAGGATTTGAGAACACTTGATGTATGTCTTGCACGTGCTTATCTGTGGTGACAATGGGATATCATGTGATCCACTTGATGTATGTTTTGGTGATCAACTTGCGAGTTCCGTGACCTCGTGAACTTATGCATAGGGGTTGGCACACGTTTTCGTCTTGACTATCCGGTAAAACCTTTGGGGCATTCTTTGAAGTTCTTTGTGTTGGTTGAATAGATGAATCTAAGATTGTGATGCATATCGTATAATCATACCCACGGATACTTGAGGTGACATTGGAATATCTAGGTGACATTAGGGTTTCGGTTGATTTGTGTCTTAAGGTGTTATTCTAGTACGAACTCTATGATAGATCGATCAGAAAGGATAACTTTGAGGTGGTTTCGTACCCTACCATAATCTCTTCGTTTGTTCTCCGCTATTAGTGACTTGGGAGTAACTCTTTGTTGCATGTTGAGGGATAGTTATATGATCCAATTATGTTATTATTGTTGAAAGGACTTGCACTAGTGAAAGTATGAACCCTAGGCCTTGTTTCCTAGCATTGCAATACCATTTGTGCTCACTTTTATCATTAGTTACCTTGTTGTTTTTGTATTTTCAGATTACAAAAACCTATATCTACTATCCATATTCACTTGTATCACCATCTCTTCGCCAAACTAGTGCACCTATACAATTTACCATTGAATTGGGTGTGTTGGGGACACAAGAGACTCTTTGTTATTTGGTTGCAGGGTTGTTTGAGAGAGACCATGTTCATCCTACGACTTCCACGGATTGATAAACCTTAGGTCATCCACTTGAGGGAAATTTGCTACTGTCCTACAAACCTCTGCACTTGGAGGCCCAACAACGTCTACAAGAAGAAGGTTGTGTAGTAGACATCACCAGTTCCATGCTCAAATCAAATCAAAATAATTGTAAACAAAACTCCCCCAGGATTGTTGTTAGTTGGAGGCACCCGTTGTTTCGGACAAGCCATGGATTGATGCTTGTTGGTGGTGGGGGAGTATAAACTTTACCATTCTGCTTGGGAACCGCCTATAATGTGTGTAGCATGGAAGATACAAAGATCTCTCGGTTGTTAAGTTGATAATGAAAGTATACCGCTCAAAATAGTATTCATCTCTATTTCAAAATCTAGCTCTAGCACCTCTACAAATCCCTGCTTCCCTCTGCGAAGGGCCTATCTATTTACTTTTATGTTGATTCATCATCCTCTTATTAAAAAGCACCAGTTGGAGAGCACCGCTGTCATTTGCATGTATTATCGTTAGTTTACATTGAGTATGACTGGACTGGATCTCTTTTACCATGAATTACAATGTCTAGTCAGTCCTTGATCTTTAAAGGTGCTCTGCATTTATGTTTTGCGGTCTCAGAAAGGGCTAGCGAGATACCATCTTGTTATATCATATTATGATTGTTTTAAGAAAGTGTTGTCATCCGAGATTTATTATTATTGCTCGCTAGTTGATTATGCCATTGATGTGAGTAAACATGAGACCTAAATGTTATTGCGAATATGGTTTGTTCATAATCTTTGTTGAAAACTTGAATGTTGGCTTTACATATTTACAACAAGAGCAAACAGAGTTTGTAAAAGTTTTTCTTTATCACTTTCAGTTTATCAACTGAATTGCTTGAGGACAAGCAAAGGTTTAAGCTTGGGGGAGTTGATACGTCTCCATCGTATCTACTTTTCCAAATACTTTTGCCCTTGTTTTGGACTCTAACTTGCATGATTTGAATGGAACTAACCCGGACTTGCGCTGTTTTCAGTAGAATTGCCATGGTGTTATTTTTGTGCAAAAATAAAAATTCTTGGAATGACCTGAAAATCAACGGAGATTATTTTTGGAATATATAAAAATACTGACAAAAGAATCAAGGCCAGGGGGCCACACCCTGTCCACGAGGGTGGGGGCGCGCCCCCCTGCCTCGTGGGCCCCCTGATGCTCCACCGACCTCAACTCCAACTCCATATATTCGTGTTCGGGGATAAAAAAATAAAGGAGAAGGATTCATCACGTTTTACGATACGGAGCCGCCGCAAAGCCCTAATCTCTCTTAGGAGGGCTGATCTGGAGTCCGTTCGGGGCTCCGAAGAGGGGAATCCGTCGCCATTCTCATCATCAACCTTCCTCCATCACCAATTTCATGATGCTCACTGCCGTGCGTGAGTAATTCCATCGTAGGCTTGTTGGACGGTGATGGGTTGGACGAGATTTATCATGTAATCAAGTTAGTTTTGTTAGGGTTTGATCCCTAGTATCCACTATGTTCTGAGATTGATATTGTTATGACTTTGCTATGCTTAATGCTTGTCACTAGGGACCGAGTGCCATGATTTCAGATCTGAACCTATTATGTTTTCATGAATACATGTGAGTTCTTGATCCTATCTTGCAAGTCTATAGTCACCTATTATGTATTATGACTCGTTAACCCCGAAGTGACAATAATCGGGATACTTACCGGTGATGACCGTAGTTTGAGGAGTTCATGTATTCACTATGTGTTAATGCTTTGGTCCGGTACTCTATTAAAAGGAGGCCTTAATATCCCTTAGTTTTCAATAGGACATCGCTGCCACGGGAGGGTAGGACAAAAGATGTCATGCAAGTTCTTTCCCATAAGCATGTATGACTATATTCAGAATACATGCCTACATTACATTGATGAACTGGAGCTAGTTCTGTGTCACCCTATGTTATAACTGTTGCATGATTGATCGCATCCGACATAATTATCCATCACTGATCCATTGCCTACGAGTTTTTCATATATTGTTCTTCGCTTATTTACTTTTCCGTTGCTACTGTTACAATCACTATAAAACCAAAACTGCTACCGTTACTTTTAGCACTATTACCACTATTATCATATTGCCTTGCTACTAAACACTTTGCTGCAGATATTAAGTTTCCAGGTGTGGTTGAATTGACAACTCAGCTGCTAATACTTGAGAATATTCTTTGGCTCCTCTTGTGTCGAATCAAAAAATTTGGGTTGAATACTCTACCCTCGAAAACTGTTGCGATCCCCTATACTTGTGGGTTATCACACTTCTCCTCTCTCTGCTTCGACATCGCCGCCGCCCCGTACGCCGCCCACGTCCCGTGTCGTCGCCCGTAGCTGTCCCCGTCGCCGCCCCCGCCGTGCGCCATCGTCGTCCCCTTCGCCGCAGCCCTCGTCCCCGTCGACGCCCCGGCCCGTCGTCGCTGATACATCTCCGTCGTATCTACTTTTCCAAACACTTTTGCCCTTATTTTGGACTCTAACTTGCATGATTTGAATGGAACTAACCCGGTCTGACGCTGTTTTCAGCAGAATTGCCATGGTGTTACTTATGTGCAGAAACAAAAGTTCTCGGAATGACCTGAAACTCCATGGAGCGTCTTTTTGGAAATAATAAAAAATACTGGCAAAACATAAAGACCAGGGGGCCCACACCCTAGCCACGAGGGTGGGGGCGCGCCTGCCCCCTGGGCGCACCCCCTACCTCGTGGGCCCCCTGGAGCTCCTCCGACCTCAACTTCAACTCTATATATTTTCTTTCGGGGAGAAAAAAATCAGAGAGAAGGATTCATCATGTTTTACGATACGGAGTCGCCGCCAAGCCCTAAAACCTCTCGGGAGGGCTGATCTGGAGTCCGTTCGGGGCTCCGGAGAGGGGAATCCATCACCATCGTCATCATCAACCTTCCTCCATCACCAATTTCATGATGCTCACCGCCGTGCGTGAGTAATTCCATCGTAGGCTTGCTGGACGGTGATGGGTTGGATGAGATTTATCATGTAATCGAGTTAGTTTTGCTAGAGTTTGATCCCTAGTATCCATTATGTTCTGAGATTGATGTTGCTATGACTTTGCTATGCTTAATGCTTGTCACTAGGGCCTGAGTGCCATGATTTTAGATCTGAACCTATTATGTTTTCATCAATATATGAGAGTTCTTGATCCTATCTTGCAAGTCTATAGTCATGTAACACCCCGGATGTAACTTTCCCAATTTGTACTCCAACTCTTGCCGTTTCGGCGTTAAGTTATATTTATTTCCTCGGGTTCGGGTCTTTGTCTCTGTGTGTTGTTGTCGTTGTCATGCATCTCATATCATGTCATCATGTGCATTGCATTTGCATACGTGTTCGTCTCATGCATTCGAGCATTTTCCCCGTTGTTCGTTTTGCATTCCGGCGTTTCGTTCTCCTCTGGTGGTCATTTCTAGCTTTCTTTCGTGTGTGGGGATTAAACATTTCCAGATTGGACCGAGACTTGCCAAGCGGCCTTAGTTTACTACCGGTAGACCGCCTGTCAAGTTTCGTATCATTTGGACTTCGTTTGATACTCGAACGGTTAACCGAGGGACCGAAAAGGCCTCGTGTGTGTTGCAGCCCAACACCCCTCCAATTTGGCCCAAAACCCACCAAACTCTGCTCCATCATCTAGAGCGTTCGATCACGATCGCGTGGCCGAAAACCGCACCTCATTTGGACTCTCCTAGCTCCCTCTATGCCTATAAATAGGTCCCCCTCGAAATATCCCGGATCCCCTCTCCCCGAAACCCTAAATCCACCTCGCGCCGCGCCGGACGTGTCCGTTCCGGCCGGACACGCCGCGCCGCCACCCGCGGCCACTGGCAGAGCACCACGTGGTGCGCAGCCGCCGCCTCCCGCCGAAGCCCGCGCGGCCCGGGCCAGGCCCCCGCGGCCCGAAGACTCTCCGCCGCCGCATGCCCTCCCCGGCCCGCGCCCGCCGCCTCCCGTCGCCTGCCGCACCGCCCAACCACCGCCGCGCGCCGCCGAGCCGCCCGTCGTCGCCTGCAGTGCCGCCCAGCCGCCGCCGCCCGCCGTCGCCGGACCGCGTCGCCGCCGCCGCTGCCGTTCTCCACCGCCGCCGCCTCCGCCCCTCGTCGCCCCGGTCGTCGCCGGAAGGCTCCGGCCTCCTCCTCTCCCTCAACTCCTGCGAGATCCCGGCCGGATCCGGATCGGAACCAGATCCACCGGTCCCTGATCTAAACGCCCTCGCCCGTCCCCGCACCGCTCCGTCCCGATCCACGAGATCCACTTTTTCCGGAGGTTGTTTTTTTTCCTAAATCCCAGAATTGCAGATCCATATGCCCTGTTCGTAGCTCTGTAACTTCACATCCGTAGCTCCGATTCATGCATATAGCATATCAAAATGTTCATCTCAGAGAGTACATCATTTCATTCCATTGCATCATTTTCATTTAAGTTCATCTTGATGCCCGAAATGCTATTAGAAGAGGGCTACTTGAGTTAATTGTCAGATCTGCTACTCCGTTTAGGTTTTTGTCATTTTTGCCATGATTAATGTGTGCATGCTATGCCCTGATGCTCTACATGTGTTTTGTTAAGGGTTTTTTCATCTTTCCAGAGGTGCAACCCATGTATTTTTGTGATGTGTGTGGTGACTTGTGCAAGCTTGCAAAGTGGTGCACTTGCTAATTCTGTTTTCAGGGACTTAGCAATTCCACTAAGTCCCGGATCTGTTTATCTCATGATGCCATATGTTCTTGTTGTTTCCTAGTGATCCGTGCCTCTTTTGAGGATGATCAATAAGGATGTTTTGTTAATTTTGTAGTGCTCTATCCATCCATGTCTTTGTTTGCAATTATGGAGCACCCTAGCTTGAGTCAATCGAGCTCTACTTTTGCTACTTTGTGAATCTGGGCAGATTGTCAACTTGTTTGCAATTTTGCCGATGATGTTGTAGTTGATCCGTGCATGCTATGCTATTGTTCTTGCCATGTCTAGTTTGCATTTTGTGCCTTCTTGATGGATGTATGCTTGTCTTGCCATGACTTGCACTGTAGGGAGTGCATCGAGCTCGTAAACATGCCTACTTGAGTTATATTTCAGCATGTGTCAGTTTTCACTAAGTCGGAAAACTGATTATGTTTTTGCTATGTTCACATGCTTGCAATTGTATTTTCTGATCCCTTTTGGCTCAAGGTCACTAAAGGACTTTTGTTAAGCTCTTTGAGTAGCTCCATGCCATGCTTTACTTTGCCATGTTCAGGTCCTGTAGCTTGTAGTTTTGTTGCTCCGAAGAGGGCTATCTGATCTGAAATTCCAGACAAGTATTGATTTCACTAAGTCTGAGATCTGTTTGTCATATGCATTTTTCCCATGCTTGTTTGAACCTGTTAATGGATGAATTGGCCGTAACTCAGTGCTAGACTTTTGTTAAGCATCTTGAATGCATCCCTGCCATGTATTTTGTTGTCATGTTTGAGTGCTGTAGCATGTTCATCTCATTGCATTTAGTTGGTTACTTGCTGTAAATCGCAGACCGGTGTCATTTTTGAATCGCTTGCCATTTCCAAACCGTAACTCCGATTCCGGCGTTCTTTATATCGTTTTCAAGCGATTTCATCTCAGAGAGTACATCATTTCATTTCATTGCATCATTTTCATTTGAGTTCATCTTGATGCCCGAAATGCTGTTAGAAGAGGGCTACTTGAGTTAATTGTCAGATCTGCTACTCCGTTTAGGGTTTTGTCATTTTTGCCATGATTAATGTGTGCATGCTATGCCCTGATGCTCTACATGTGTTTTGTTAAGGGTTTTTTCATCTTTCCAGAGGTGCAACCCATGTATTTTTGTGATGTGTGTGGTGACTTGTGCAAGCTTGAAAAGTGGTGCACTTGCTAATTCTGTTTTCAGGGACTTAGCAATTCCACTAAGTCCTGGATCTATTTATCTCATGATGCCATATGTTCTTGTTGTTTCCTAGTGATCCGTGCCTCTTTTGAGGATGATCAGTAAGGATGTTTAGTTAATTTTGTAGTGCTCTATCCATCCATATCTTTGTTTGAAATTATGGAGCACCCTAGCTTGAGTCAATCGAGCTCTACTTTTGCTACTTTGTGAATCTGGGCAGATTGTCAACTTGTTTGCAATTTTGCTGATGATGTTGTAGTTAATCCGTGCATGCTATGCTATTGTTCTTGCCATGTCTAGCTTGCATTTTGTGCCTTCTTGATGGATGTATGCTTGTCATGCCATGACTTGCACTGTAGGGAGTGCATCGAGCTCGTAAACATGCCTACTTGAGTTATATTTCAGCATGTGTCAGTTTTCACTAAGTCGAAAAACTGATTATGTTTTTGCTATGTTCACATGCTTGCAATTGTATTTTCTGATCCCTTTTGGCTCAAGGTCACTAAGGGACTTTTGTTAAGCTCTTTGAGTAGCTCCATGCCATGCTTTACTTTGCCATGTTCAGGTCCTGTAGCTTGTAGTTTTGTTGCTCCGAAGAGGGCTATCTGATCTGAAATTCCAGACAAGTGTTGATTTCACTAAGTCTGAGATCTGTTTGTCATATGCATTTTTTCCATACTTGTTTGAACCTGTTAATGGATGAATTGGCCGTAGCTCAGTGCTAGACTTTTGTTAAGCATCTTGAATGCATCACTGCCATGTATTTTGTTGTCATGTTTGAGTGTTGTAGCATGTTCATCTCATTGCATTTAGTTGGCTACTTGCTGTAAATCGCAGACCGGTGTCATTTTTGAATCGCTTGCCATTTCCAAACCGTAACTCCGATTCCGGCGTTCTTTATATCGTTTTCAAGCGATTTCATCTCAGAGAGTACATCATTTCATTCCATTGCATCATTTTCATTTGAGTTCATCTTGATGCCCGAAATGCTGTTAGGAGAGGGCTACTTGAGTTAATTGTCAGATTTGCTACTCCGTTTAGGTTTTTGTCATTTTTGCCATGATTATTGTGTGCATGCTATGCCCTGATGCTCTACATGTGTTTTGTTAAGGGTTTTTTCATCTTTCCAGAGGTGCAACCCATGTATTTTTGTGATGTGTGTGGTGACTTGTGCAAGCTTGCAAAGTGGTGCACTTGCTAATTCTGCTTTCAGGGACTTAGTAATTCCACTAAGTCCTGGATCTGTTTATCTCATGATGCCATATGTTCTTGTTGTTTCCTAGTGATCCGTGCCTCTTTTGAGGATGATCAGTAAGGATGTTTTGTTAATTTTGTAGTGCTCTATCCATCCATGTCTTTGTTTGCAATTATGGAGCACCCTAGCTTGAGTCAATCGAGCTCTACTTTTGCTACTTTGTGAATCTGGGCAGATTGTCAACTTGTTTGCAATTTTGTCGATGATGTTGTAGTTTATCCGTGCATGCTATGCTATTGTTCTTGCCATGTCTAGCTTGCATTTTGTGCCTTCTTGATGGATGTATGCTTGTCTTGCCATGACTTGCACTATAGGGTGTGAATCGAGCTCGTAAACATGCCTACTTGAGTTATATTTCAGCATGTGTCAGTTTTCACTAAGTCGGAAAACTGATTATGTTTTTGCTATGTTCACATGCTTGCAATTGTATTTTCTGATCCCTTTTGGCTCAAGGTCACTAAGGGACTTTTGTTAAGCTCTTTGAGTAGCTCCATGCCATGCTTTACTTTGCCATGTTCAGGTCCTGTAGCTTGTAGTTTTGTTGCTCCAAAGAGGGCTATCTGATATGAAATTCCAAACAAGTGTTGATTTCACTAAGTCTAAGATCTGCTTGTCATATGCATTTTTGCCATGCTTGTTTGAACCTGTTAATGGATGAATTGGCCGTAGCTCAGTGCTAGACTTTTGTTAAGCATCTTGAATGCATCCCTGCCATGTATTTTGTTGTCATGTTTGAGTGCTGTAGCATGTTCATCTCATTGCATTTAGTTGGCTACTTGCTGTAAATCGCAGACCGGTGTCATTTTTGAATCGCTTGCCATTTCCAAACCATAACTCCGATTCCGGTGTTCTTTATATTGTTTTCAAGAGATTTCATCTCATCTTTCCAGTGGCACACTTGGATTTCCAAGTTGAGGCCAGGTTCATGCATTTCCTGTCATATCTTGCATTCGCATTCCGCATCGCATCCCGCATAGCATATCATCATTGCATCATGTTGTTTGATCCTTGCACGTGGTTGATTGTATCTTTGTTGCTTGTTTGTCTTGTTTGGGTAGAGCCGGGAGACAAGTTCGCTAACAAGGAGCCCGTTGAGTTTGCTTTCGAGGATCCAGTCAACTCTGACTACTGTGCAGGCAAGATGATCATACCCTCGAAATCACTACTATCTTGGCTATGCTAGTTTGCTCGCTCTTTTGCTATGCCAATGCTACGATGCCTACCACTTGCTTGCAAGCCTCCCAAATTGCCATGTCAAACCTCTAACTCACCATGTCCTAGCAAACCGTTGATTGGCTATGTTACCGCTTTGCTCAGCCCCTCTTATAGTGTTGCTAGTTGCAGGTGAAGATTTGAGGCCGTTCCTTGTTGGAACATTTATTTACTTGTTGGGATATCATGATATTGCCATGTTATCTTAATGCATCTATATACTTGGTAAAGGGTGGGAGGCTCGGCCTCTCGCCTAGTGTTTTGTTCCACTCTTGCCGCCCTAGTTTCCGTCATATCGGTGTTATGCTCCCGGATTTTGCGTTCCTTACGCGGTTGGGTTATAATGGGAACCCCTTGATAGTTCGCCTTGATTAAAGCTTTTCCAGCAATGCCCAACCTTGGTTTTACCATTTGCCACCTAGCCTTTTCTTTCCCTTGGGTTCTGCAGACTCAAGGGTCATCTTACTTTAACCCCCCCGGGCCAGTGCTCCTTTGAGTGTTGGTCCAACCGAGCGATGTCCGGGGCTGCCAGGGGCAACTCTGGCCTGGCCTACCCGACGTCTGGCTCATCTGAGTGTGCTCTGAGAACGATATATGTGCAGCTCCTATCGGGATTTGTCGGCACATTTGGGCGGTGTTGCTGGTCTTGTTTTAACCTATCGAAGTGTCTTGAATTAACGAGTCTGATCGGAATGTCTTGGGAGGAGGTCTATTCCTTCGTTGACTGTGAGAGCTTGTCATGGGCTATGTTGGGACTCCCCTGCGGGAATTTGAACTTTTGAAATCCGTGCCCGCGGTTATGGGCAGATGGGAATTTGTTAATGTCCGGTTGTAGATAACTTGAACCTTAACTTCATTAAAATGAATCAACTGAGTGTGTTACCGTGATGGCCTCTTCTCGGCGGAGTCCGGGAAGTGGACACGGTGTTGGAGTAATGTTTGCGCAGGTGGTTCTCTAGTTTCTCGCTCGCGCTTTGCCTCCTCTTCTCGCTCTCTTTTGCATATAAGCTAGCCACCATACTTGCTAGTCGCTTGTTGCAGCCCCACTCATATTTACCTTGCCTTACCTACAAGCTTAAATAGTCTTGATCGCGAGGGTGCGAGATTGCTGAGTCCCTGTGGCTCACAGATTACTATTACACCAGATGCAGGGCCTGATGATTCCGCTCCAGGAGACGCGTTTGAGCTCAAGTGGGAGTTCGACGAAGACTCTCAACGTTACTATGTTTCCTTTCCCGATGATCAGTAGTGGTGCCCAGTTGGGGGTGAACGGGACCGTTGTCGCATGTTGGGTTCTCTTTTATTTTGGCGCCGTAGTCGGGCCATGAGTGTTTGGATGATGTAATGTTATTTATGTACTTGATTGACGTGGCGAGTGTAAGCCAACTATGTTATCTCCCCTTTATTATTTACATTACATGGGATGTTGTGAAGATTGCCTAACTTGCGACATATGCCTTTAATGCGATTATGTCTCTAAGTCGTGCCTCGACACGTGGGAGCTATAGTCGCATCGAGGGTGTTACAAGTCACCTACTATGTGTTATGATCCGGCAACCCCGAAGTGACAATAATCGAGACCACTCCCGGTGATGACCGTAGTTTGAGGAGTTCATGTATTCACTATGTGTTAATGCTTTGGTCCGGTACTCTATTAAAAGGTGGCCTTAATATCCCTTAGTTTCTGCTAGGACCCCGCTGCCACGTGAGGGTAGGACAAAAGATGTCATGCAAGTTCTTTTCCATAAGCATGTATGACTATATTTGGAATACATGCCTACATTACATTGATGAATTGGAGCTAGTTCTGTGTCACCCTAGGTTATGACTGTTACATGATGAATCACATCCGGCATAATTCTCCATCACCGATCCATTGCCTACGAGCTTTTCATATATTGTTCTTCGCTTATTTACTTTTCCATTGTTATTGCTATCATCACTACAAAATACCAAAACACTATTTTTGCTACCATTACCTTTTGCTACCGTTACCACTACTATCATATTACTTTGCTACTAAGTACCTTGCTGCAGATATTAAGTTTCCAGGTGTGGTTGAATTGACAACTCATCTGCTAATACTTGAGAATATTCTTTGACTCCCCTTGTGTCGAGTTAATAAATTTTTGGTTGAATACTCTACCCTCGAAATGTTGGGGATCGTAGCAAAAAACAAAAAAATTCCTACGTTTCACCAAGGTCAATCTATGGAGTCAACTAGCAACGAGAGGAGAGTGCATCTACATACCCTTATAGATCGCGAGCGGAAGCGTTCAAGAGAACGGGGATGATGGAGTCGTACTCGCCGTGATCCAAATCACCGATGACCAAGTGTCGAACGGACGGCACCTCCGCATTCAACACACGTACGGAGCGGATGACGTCTCCTCCTTCTTGATCCAGCAAGGGAGAAGGAGAGGTTGATGAAGATCCAGCAGCACGACGGCGTGGTGGTGGATGCAACAGTGATCGCAGCAGGGCTTCGCCGAGCTTCTTCGAGAGGGAGAGGTGTAGCAGGGGAGAGGGAGGCGCCAAGGCTTGAGGTGCGGCTGCCCTCCCTCCCCCCCTTTATATAGGCCCCCTAGGGGGTGCGCCGGCCCTAGGAGATGGGATCTCCTAGGGGGGCGGCGGCCAAGGGGGTGGAGTACCCCCCAAGGCAAGTGGAGGCGCCCCCTCCCCTAGGGTTCCCAAACCTAGGCGCATGGGGGGCCCAAGGGTGGGGGCGCACCAGCCCACTATGGGCTGGTTCCCCTCCCCACTTCAGCCCATGGGGCCCTCCGGGATGGGTGGCCCCACCGGGTGGACCCCCGGGACCCATCCGGTGGTCCCGGTACAATACCGGTGACCCCGAAACTTTCCCGATGGCCGAAACTACACTTCCTATATATAATTCTTCACCTCCGGACAGTTCCAGAACTCCTCGTGACGTCCAGGATCTCATACGGGACTCCGAACAACTTTCGGATTACTGCATACTCATATCTATACAACCCTAGCGTCACCGAACCTTAAGTGTGTAGACCCTACGGGTTCGGGAGACAAGCAGACATGACCGAGACGACTCTCTGGTCAATAACCAACAGCGGGATCTGGATACCCAAGTTGGCTCCCACATGCTCCTCGATGATCTCATCGAATGAACCACGATGTCGAGGACCTAATCAATCCCGTACTCAATTCCCTTTGTCAATCGGTACGTTACTTGCCCGAGACTCGATCGTCGGTATCCCAATACCTTGTTTAGTCTCGTTACCGGCAAGTCACTTTACTCGTACCTTAATGCATGATCCCGTGATCAACCACTTGATCACATTGAGCTCATTATGATGATGCATTACCGAGTGGTCCCAGAGATACCTCCCCGTCATACGGAGTGACAAATCCCAGTCTCGATTCGTGCCAACCCAACAGACACTTTCGGAGATACCTGTAATGTACCTTTATAGTCACCCATTTACATTGTGACGTTTGGCACACCCAAGGCACTCCTACGGTATCCGGGAGTTGCACAATCTCATGGTCTAAGGAAATGATACTTGACATCCAGAAAAGCTACAGCAAACGAACTACACGATCTTTGTGCTATGCTTAGGTTTGGGTCTTGTCCATCACATCATTCTCCTAATGATGTGATCCCGTTATCAATGACATCCCCATGTCCATAGCCAGGAAACCATGACTATCTGTTGATCAACGAGCTAGTCAACTAGAGGCTCACTAGGGACACATTCTGGTCTATGTATTCACACATGTATTACGATTTCCGGATAATACAATTATAGCATGAATAATAGACAATCATCATGAACAAGGAAATATAATAATCATTTTATTATTGCCTCTAGGGCATATTTCTAACAGTCTCCCACTTGCACTAGAGTCAATCATCTAGTTACATTGTGATGAATCGAACACCCAAGGAATTTTGGTGTTGATCATGTTTTGCTCTAGGGAGAGG
Source organism: Triticum aestivum (assembly GCF_018294505.1). Taxonomy (NCBI): domain Eukaryota; kingdom Viridiplantae; phylum Streptophyta; class Magnoliopsida; order Poales; family Poaceae; genus Triticum; species Triticum aestivum. Next base: position 65,081,571 of record NC_057794.1, on the reverse strand, counting down.
TTTAGTCAACGGATCTGCTACATTCAGGTCTGTATGTATTTTACAAATCTCTATGTCTCCATTTTGAACACTTTCACGAATGGAGTTGAAGCGACGCTTGATATGCCTGGTCTTCCTGTGAAACCTGGGATCCTTGGCAAGGGCAATAGCTCCAGTGTTGTCACAGAAGAGAGTCATTGGGCCCGACGCATTGGGTATGACTCCTAGGTCGGTAATGAACTCCTTCACCCAGACTGCTTCGTGTGCTGCCTCCGAGGCTGCCATGTACTCCGCTTCACATGTAGATCCCGCCACAACGCTTTGCTTGCAACTGCACCAGCTTACTGCCCCACCATTCAAAATATACACGTATCCGGTTTGTGACTTAGAGTCATCCAGATTTGTGTTGAAGCTAGCATCGACGTAACCCTTTACGACAAGCTCTTCGTCACCTCCATAAACGAGAAACATTTCCTTAGTCCTTTTCAGGTACTTCAGGATATTTTTGACCGCTGTCCAGTGTTCCATGCCGGGATTACTTTGGTACCTTCCTACCAAACTCACGGCAAGGTTTACATCAGGTCTGGTACACAGCATAGCATACATGATAGACCCTATGGCCGAGGCATAGGGGACGACACTCATCTTTTCTCTATCTTCTGCCGTGGTCGAGCATTGAGCCAAGCTCAATCTCGTACCTTGCAATACAGGCAAGAACCCCTTCTTAGACTGATCCATTTTGAACTTCTTCAAAATCTTGTCAAGGTATGTACTCTGTGAAAGACCAATGAGGCGTCTCGATCTATCTCTATAGATCTTGATGCCTAATATATAAGCAGCTTCTCCAAGGTCCTTCATTGAAAAACACTTATTCAAATAGGCCTTTATGCTTTCCGAGAATTCTATATCATTTCTCATCAATAGTATGTCATCCACATACAATATGAGAAATGCTACAGAGCTCCCACTCACTTTCTTGTAAATGCAGGCTTCTCCATAAGTCTGCATAAACCCAAACGCTTTGATCATCTCATCAAAGCGAATGTTCCAACTCCAGATGCTTGCACCAGCCCATAAATCGAGCGTTGGAGCTTGCACACCTTGTCAGCATTCTTAGGATCGACAAAACCTTCCGACTGCATCATATACAATTCTTCCTTAAGGAAACCATTAAGCCGTTTTAACGTCCATTTGCCATCTCTCATAATCATAGAATGCGGCAATTGCTAACATGATCCGGACGGACTTCAGCTTCGCTACGGGTGAGAAAGTCTCATCGTAGTCAACCCCTTGAACTTGTCGATAACCCTTAGTGACAAGCCGAGCCTTATAGATGGTCACATTACCATCCGCGTCTGTCTTCTTCTTAAAGATCCATTTATTTTCTATGGCTCGCCGATCAACGGGCAAGTCAGTCAAAGTCCATACTTCGTTTTCATACATGGATCCTATCTCGGATTTCATGGCTTCCAGCCATTTGTCGGAATCCGGGCCCGCCATCGCTTCTTCATAGTTCGAAGGTTCACCATTGTCTAACAACATGATTTTCAAGACAGGGTTGTCGTACCACTCTGGTGCGGAACGTGTCCTTGTGGACCTACGAAGTTCAGTAGCAACTTGATCTGAAGTTTCATGATCACCATCATCAACTTCCTCTCTAGTCGGTGCAGGCACCTCAGGAACATTTTCTTGAGCTGCGCCACTTACCGGTTCAAGAGGTAATACTTCATCAAGTTCTACCTTCCTCCCACTTATTTCTTTCGAGAGAAACTCCTTCTCTAGAAAGGACCCATTCTTGGCAACAAAGATCTTGCCTTCGGATCTGAGGTAGAAGGTATACCCAACAGTTTCTTTAGGGTATCCTATGAAGACGCATTTTTCCGACTTGGGTTTGATCTTTTCAGGTTGAAGTTTCTTGACATAAGCATCGCATCCCCAAACTTTTAGAAACGACAGCTTAGGTTTCTTCCCAAACCATAATTCATACGGTGTCATCTCAACGGATTTCGATGGAGCCCTATTTAAAGTGAATGCGGTAGTCTCTAAAGCATAGCCCCAAAATGATAGCGCTAAATCGGTAAGAGACATCATAGATCGCACCATATCTAATAGAGTGCGATTACGACGTTCGGACACACCATTACGCTGAGGTGTTCCAGGCGGCGTGAGTTGTGAAACTATTCCACGTTTTCTTAAGTGTGTGCCAAATTCATGACTCAAGTATTCTCCCCCACGATCTGATCGCAAGAACTTGATTTTCCTGTCACATTGATTCTCAACCTCACTCTGAAATTCCTTGAACTTTTCAAAGGTCTCAGACTTGTGTTTCATTAAGTAGACATACCCATATCTACTCAAGTCATCAGTGAGGGTGAGAACATAACGATAGCCACCGCGAGCCTCAACACTCATTGGACCGCACACATCAGTATGTATGATTTCCAATAAGTTGGTTGCTCGCTCCATTGTTCCTGAGAATGGAGTCTTGGTCATTTTACCCATGAGGCATGCTTCGCACGTGTCAAATGATTCGTAATCAAGAGACTGTAAAAGTCCATCTGCATGGAGCTTCTTCATGCGTTTGACACCTATGTGACCAAGGTGGCAGTGCCACAAGTATGTGGGACTATCATTATCAACCTTACATCTTTTGGTATTCACACTATGAATATGTGTAGCATTACGCTCAAGATTCATTAAGAATAAACCATTCACCATAGGAGCATGACCATAAAACATATCTCTCATATAAATAGAACAACCATTATTCTCGGATTTAAATGAGTAGCCATCTCGTATTAAACAAGATCCTGATACAATGTTCATGCTCAAAGCTGGCACTAAATAACAATTATTGAGGTTTAAAACTAATCCCGTAGGTAAATGTAGAGGTAGCGTGCCGACGGCGATCACATCGACCTTGGAACCATTCCCGACGCGCATCGTCACCTCGTCCTTCGCCAGTCTCCGCTTATTCCGTAGCTCCTGCTTTGAGTTACAAATGTGAGCAACCGCACCGATATCAAATACCCAGGAGCTACTACGAGTACCGGTAAGGTACACATCAATTACATGTATATCACATATACCTTTTGTGATGCCGGCCTTCTTGTTCGCTAAGTATTTGGGGCAGTTCCGCTTCCACTGACCACTTCCCTTGCAATAAAAGCACTCAGTCTCGGGCTTGGGTCCATTCTTTGGCTTCTTCCCGCCAGCTTGCTTACCAGGCGCGGCAACTCCCTTGCCGTCCTTCTTGAAGTTCTTCTTACCCTTGCCTTTCTTGAACTTAGTGGTTTTATTCACCATCAACACTTGATGTTCCTTTTTGACTTCTACCTCTGCTGATTTCAGCATTGCAAATACTTCAGGAATGGTCTTTTCCATCCCCTGCATATTGAAGTTCATCACAAAGCTCTTGTAGCTTGGTGGAAGCGACTGAAGGATTATGTCAATGATCGCGTCATCCGAGAGATTAACTCCCAGCTGAGTCAAGCGGTTATGTAACTCAGAAATTTTGAGTATGTGCTCACTGACAGAACTATTTTCCTCCATCTTACAGCTGAAGAACTTGTCGGAGACTTCATATCTCTCGACCCGGGCATGAGCTTGGAAAACCATTTTCAGCTCTTCGAACATCTCATATGCTCCGTGTCGCTCAAAACGCTTTTGGAGCCCCGGTTCTAAGCTGTAAAGCATGCCGCACTGAACAAGGGAGTAATCATCAGCACGTGTCTGCCAAGCATTCATAACGTCTTGGTTCTGTGGGACGGGTGTGTCACCTAGCGGTGCTTCTAGGACATAATCTTTCTTGGCAGCTATGAGGATGATCCTCAGGTTCCGGACCCAGTCCGTATAGTTGCTGCCATCGTCTTTCAGCTTGGTTTTCTCTAGGAACGCGTTGAAGTTGAGGACAACGTTGGCCATTTGATCTACAAGACATATTGTAAAGATTTTAGACTAAATTCATGATAATTAAGTTCATCTAATCAAATTATTCAATGAACTCCCATTTAGATAGACATCCCTCCAGACATCTAAGTATAACATGATTCGAATTGACTAGGTCGTGTCCGATCATCACATGAGACGGACTAGTCAACATCGGTGAACATCTTCATGTTGATCGTATCTTCTATACGACTCATGCTCGACCTTTTGGTCTTCTGTGTTCCGAGGCCATGTTTGTACATGCTAGGCTCGTCAAGTCAACCTAAGTGTATTGCATGTGTAAATCTGTCTTACACCCATTGTATGTGAATGTTGGAATCTATCACACCCGATCATCACGTGGTGCTTTGAAACAACGAACTGTCGCAACGGCGCATAGTTAGGGGAACACTTTCTTGAAATTATTATGAGGGATCATCTTATTTACTACCATCATTCTAAGTAAACAAGATGCAAAAACATGATAAACATCACATGCAATCAAATAATAGTGACATGATATGGCCAATATCATATAGCTCCTTTGATCTCCATCTTGAGGCTCCATGATCATCTTGTCACCGGCATGACACCATGATCTCCATCATCATGATCTCCATCATCGTGTCTTCTTGAAGTTGTCTCGTCATCTATTACTTCTACTACTATGGCTAACGCTTTAGCAATAAAGTAAAGTAATTACATGACGTTTATGTTGACACGCAGGTCATAAATAAATAAAGACAACCCCTATGGCTCCTGCCGGTTGGCATACTTATCGACATGCAAGTCGTGATTCCTATTACAAGAACATGATCGATCTCATACATCACATATATCATTCATCATTCATCACAACCTTTGGCCATATCACATCACAAAACACTTGCTGCAAAAACAAGTTAGACGTCCTCTAATTGTTGTTGCAAGTTTTTACGTGGCTGCTATAGGTTTCTAGCAAGAACGTTTCTTACCTACGCGAAAACCACAACGTGAATTGCCAATTTCTATTTACCCTTCATAAGGACCCTGTTCATCGAATCCGATCCGACTAAAGTGGGAGAGACAGACACCCGCCAGCCACCTTATGCAACTAGTGCATGTCAATCGGTGGAACCGGTCTCACGTAAGCGTACGTGTAAGGTTGGTCCGGGCCGCTTCATCCCACGATGCTGCCGAATCAAGATAAGACTAGTAATGGCAAGCAAATTAACAATATCGACGCCCACAACTACTTTGTGTTCTACTCGTGCATAGTAACTACGCATAGGCCTAGCTCTGATACCACTGTTGGGGATCGTAGCAGAAAACAAAAAAAATTCTATGTTTCACCAAGGTCAATCTATGGAGTCAACTAGCAACAAGAGGAGAGTGCATCTACATACCTTGTAGATCGCGAGCGGAAGCGTTCAAGAGAACGGGGATGATGGAGTCGTACTCGCCGTGATCCAAATCACCGATGACCAAGTGCCGAACGGACGGCACCTCCGTGTTCAACACATGTACGTAGCGGATGATGTCTCCTCCTTCTTGATCCAGCAAGGGGGAAGGATAGGTTGATGAAGATCCAGCAGCACTACGGTGTGGTGGTGGATGCAGCAGTGATTGCAGTAGGGCTTCACCGAGCTTCTTCGAGAGGGAGAGGTGTAGCAGGGGAGAGGGAGGCGCCAAGGCTTGAGGTGCGGCTGCCCTCCCTTCCCCCCTTTATATAGGCCCCCTAGGGGGTGCGCCGGCCCTAGGAGATGGGATCTCCTAGGGGGCGGTGGCCAAGGGGGTGGAGTACCCCCCAAGGCAAGTGGAGGCGCCCCCTCCCCTAGGGTTCCCAACCCTAGGCGCATGGGGGGCCAAGGGGGGCGCACCATCCCACTATGGGCTGGTTCCCCTCCCCACTTCAACCCATGGGGCCCTCCGGGATGGGTGTCCCCACCCGGTGGACCCCCGAAACCCATCCGGTGGTCCCGGTACAATACCGGTGACCCCGAAACTTTCCCGATGGCCGAAACTACACTTCCTATATATAATTCTTCACCTCCGGACAGTTCCAGAACTCCTCGTGACATCCAGGGTCTCATCCGGGACTCCAAACAACTTTTGGATTACTGCATACTCATATCTATACAACCCTAGCGTCACCGAACCTTAAGTGTGTAGACCCTACGGGTTCGGGAGACAAGCAGAATGATCGAGACGACTCTCTGGTCAATAACCAACAGCGGGATCTGGATACCCATGTTGGCTCCCACATGCTCCTCGATGATCTCATCGGATAAACCACGATGTCGAGGACCTAATCAATCCCGTACTCAATTCCCTTTGTCAATCGGTACGTTACTTGCCCGAGACTCGATCGTCGGTATCCCAATACCTTGTTCAGTCTCGTTACCGGCAAGTCACTTTACTCGTACCTTAATGCATGATCCCGTGATCAACCACTTGATCACATTGAGCTCATTATGATGATGCATTACCGAGTGGGCCCAGAGATACCTCTCCATCATACGGAGTGACAAATCGCAGTCTCGATTCGTGCCAACCCAACAGACACTTTCGGAGATACATGTAATGTACCATTATAGTCACCCAGTTACGTTGTGACGTTTGGCACACCCAAGGCACTCCTACGGTATCCGGGAGTTGCACAATCTCATGGTCTAAGGAAATGATACTTGACATCCAGAAAAACTACAGCAAACGAACTACACGATCTTTGTGCTATGCTTAGGTTTGGGTCTTGTCCATCACATCATTCTCCTAATGATGTGATCCCGTTATCAATGACATCCCCATGTCCATAGCCAGGAAACCATGACTATTTGTTGATCAACGAGCTAGTCAACTAGAGGCTCACTAGGGACACATTGTGGTCTATGTATTCACACATGTATTACGATTTCCGGATAATACAATTATAGCACAATTATAGCATGAATAATAGACAATCATCATGAACAAGGAAATATAATAATCATTTTATTATTGCCTCTAGGGCATATTTCCAACATGAAAGATGTTGCGATTCCCTATACTTGTGGGTTATCAGTCGCCGTCCCCGTCGTCGCCGTGTCGCCGCCGCCCCATACGCCGTCGCCCCGTCGCTGTGCTGGTTGATCGCCGCCCCCATTGCCGCCCCGGTCACCCCGTGCTATGAGCCCCCTGTGCGCGCCATGGCCGCGCCCCGATCGAGCCCCCGCTCCTACACAAACACACACGCGCGCACACACACATAGTTTTTTATTTATTTTGTGTTTTCTGTTTTTTAGATTAATGTCAAATTGTTAATGTCAAAGTTTTAGCTAGCTAAATGAATTAGATTAATGCATGTCAAATTGTTGATTAGATTATCAAATTAGATAAATTATCTAGATAAGAATGTTAGATGAATTAGATAGAAATGTTAGATATTAATGTCAAATGTTAGATGAAAAATGAATTAGCTAGATATTAATGTTAATTAGATGAGTTAGTTTTTTTATACTTTTAGTTATAGATGAATTAGATATATTGATGTCCGATGAATTAGTAAGTGCTTAGTTGAATTAGTAAGAAAATTAATAAGTGCTTAGTTGAATTAGTAAGAAAATTAATTATTTTTATTTATAGTAAGTGCTTAGTTGAACTAGTTGAATTAATAGAACTAGTTTATTTTTAGTAAGAAAATTTAGGTATATGAGATTGATGATCTAATTAAAATTTTACTATAGAACTGGTTTATTTTTAGTAAGAAAATTAATAAAACTAGTTTATTTTTAGTAAATGCTTAGTTAAATTAGTTGAATTAATAGAACTAATAAATGTTTACCAATTAATGTTTCAACTATGAACATAGGAAATGTCTGATGACGAAAAGGATTTCGGTATATGCGAATATTGCGAAGACGAGCACGGCCTGTGCGACAGAAATTTACTAGTTGATGGTAGGCACTTCAGCATCAAGCTGGATGAGACCTTCGAAGTCGATACAGTAAGTCACAACGACAAGTCTTTTTCCGTAATTAAGCATAACTTATGCTTCATTTGTTTTAACTTATAATTTTAATTTTTTACTATTCTATTAGCGTATCCCCTACCATGTAAGAATTTTTGTCTCGGATAAGATTGGTTTCAGTCCTATAAAAACTATGGAGGTAAAGAGAGTTCACTTGAGGACCGAGCATGGTTATACTTTCGACGCAAAATTGTACAATGCAGACACCTACACCTATTTTGGATGCAAAACTTGGAGAGCATTATGCAATGCTTATGCATTTGAGCCTGGTATGTTTATCACCTTTGATATTCCTTCGGAAGATGATATTGAGGGTAATATCGACATCCGGGTCGATGTGCAGACGCCTCCAGTTCTACCATTATGTGAGTTTCTCAACCATATTTATGTCTTCGATATTATTTATTCAAAAATAGCTAACAACTAATTTCTATTGACAACTTATTTCCATTCAAGTAAACATGTTTGACGCTTGGTAGACATGACCGTCCACTGTCCCGGGGTTGAACTGAACTACGAGGAGATAAGTCATTATGTTTCATGGCTTGAGGATCTTGATGTTGTCAAAAGAAATTATTTTCCTGGACTTGAAAATCTTAGTACTCAAAAAGTGCGACCAATAATGTTCGTATTGAACTACGGTTACATCTATTTAGTAAATATGATAAGATTTTTACTATTTATCCTTAGTGCATGTTTTACATACATTATTTTTAAGCTAAACTTCATTGCTAAGTATGTTACTATGCGATGTTCTTCAACAGGGACTGCCGATGATAGTTGTGCCTTATTGGATCGAGACTAAAGGTCACATGTCAATGGTTAGCTTACGGCCAAGACATCCTACATCGCACATGAGTGCATTCATGATTTCTAAAACCGAGCAATACTTAATAGTGAAAGACCGGAGCAAAATTGTGAAGGATCGCAGAGAAGTATTAAAGGGCGGCAATCAGAAGCGCAGCCCACAATTAGGAGATAGGTTCATCTGCATGCCCCAATATGATGAATCAGGAGAGCTACGCATGTATTATGCTATTTTACCTGAGAAAGAGAGCAGCATGAGTGATTAGCTAGTTCCTGCTCTTAGTACTTGTCCTCTCATGTCCGTGTTCTTCGTCCTGAACTTAATCTCAAAATGATTTGCTTTTGTGGTCTTATGAACGCTTATAATCTCGACCTTGTTGAACTTGATGATATCTTTGCTTCTAGTACAAGTGAATATTTCTTCTTTAAGCTAGAATGAGTTTATAGATGATCATGTGCTACACTATACCAGCTAATGAAAAAAATTAAATGGAAAACACAAAATTAAAGGAAAAAATAATAAAACCAAAACCCCTAAACCTTTTAGTACCGGTTGGTGTTATCAACCGGTACTAATGGTCTCCCCGTCCCCGGTGCTGACTCGTGCCACGTGTTAGCCCAACCGGCACTAAAGGGTCTTACGAACCACTGCTATAGCCCGGTTCTGCACTAGTGTTGTAAACTATGAATCTGTAATGTTTCGTGAATTGTGTGAACCTTAATTATTATGTTTATTTTTTATGTGCGTGCTAATATGTAGTTGCAATGTAACTATAATTGGAACAATTCGGCGAAAACAAATTTTTACTCCCCTAAATTTAAGGGGTCGGCTAGAAACGACCAAAATTTAGAGGGGTAAAAATACTCCACTAAAGTCTACTCGGTCGTTTACTCCTCTAATTTAGGGTGTCGGCTAGAGATGCCCTAAGATGTTGTGCATATTTTAATATGGAGTATATACAGACTGAAATGAGTGAGCAAACACACATTGAAATTCATTTATATACATCTGATCGGAAAAAAAATTAAAACTTTTATAATAGTGAACAGAGGAAGTAACAAGAGTGGTTGTGTAGCTACTCCCAGTTCCTTTGTTAATCAAACGCCTTTTCACACAATCAAGACGTAGGTGGCGAATAATATACCTAAACTCTATCGAACTGACGTGCGCTAGGGTTGTTTTCTGGGCCTTCTATAAGATTTAACAAACTATCGCCTTGAATGTCTACTGGGCTTCCTTTGTGACCCGTCATTGGGGCTAACCCGACCCCTCATGGGCGGGTCATAACTGATAGTTATATCTCCAACACTCTTTGAAAACCATTCACTCCCTTCACAAACCACGCGAACATGATTATTATACCCACCTCCCCTTCACCTGACCCACCCCCTCTTTGCATTTCCCCATTCTTTCCTTGAGCACATGCTTACATCCTCTTCGTCGTCGACAAGGGGCTCCGGCTTCTCCTTACTCTTCTCCAGCAGCCACAAGCGGATGTCGCGTTGCATGTCCTCTCGAGAAAAGAAGCAATGATGCTCGTACCGGATTACTTCTCCCGGCTTCAAGTCCTCTCCCCAAGGGGAGTAGTGCCGGTAAAGATCATGGATTCTCATCTCGTACATCGCACAGGGGGGAGCATGCCTTCAAAACCCCGCCCTTTTCTGATCTTGCATCGAGAGAAAGGGGTGATCCGGTTCTTAGGGAGTGTCTCAGGCGCGACTGTGCGTTAACACGGCTGTACAAAATGCGACGGTAAAAAGCTCACCGTACCGTCGCGGCGTTAAAAATGCGACGGCGGCACCACCACCACCACCACAGCCCCACTCTACGCGCACACGGAACAGGGGATCCGACCCGGCGCACGGCCACGTGCCGCACAGCAGCCCAGGAAATTTCGGAGTTTGCCGCGCGCTGACGCCGCCGGGGCCCACACGCCAGCATTTCAGTTTCGAAACCCAGCGGCAGCTCCCCAACCATCCCCTCATTTCCTTCCCGTTCTCTCTCCCCTCCCCTCATCAATCTCCTCCCCTCCGCCACCAGACGCTGCGAAAAATCAGGGGGAAGCCCGTCCCAGAATCTCAAAAACCCTGCTGCTGCCCCAGGCGAGCAATGGGGCCGTAGATCTCCGCCGGAGGGAGCGGAAGGAGGGTCTGTGGTTCCTGGAGCTTCCCGTGCTGGGATTCGGCCGGCGACGGCTGCTGCTGCTGGGGACGAAGGTGCGAGATTCCCTTGGCCTCCCTGTGTTTATGCTCAGTCCGTGACGCGGTGGTCGCTGTGTTTGTTTGTACGGGTCTTTTTGCCGGGGGGTTGAGAGATTGCGAGCTCGGAGGATTTGAGCGGTCAATACGCGGTGCTCGGTGTTCTTGAGTTTGTCCTGCAAATCTTTGGAATCTGTGGTCGTTTTTACTTTGCCTGGATTGTTGCCCCGGTTTGAATTATTTCGAACCCAGAGGAAAAAATCTCGAATTGTTCTTTTTTTTTAATTTTAACCTCGCAATCCACGGAATCAAGTACTCCCGTACAATATTACTACTAGAAAAATAAATGAGTGATTTTTCCGAGGAACTAGTAGTACTACTCTGTCGGCAGTATTTAATTGAGCACTTAAAGTTTTCTGTCGGATTCTTTGGAAAATTTGAACGCGTTTGAAAGTTCGCAGATGCGCAGCTTCTTTTTGTCCTCATCTACTAGCTGGAATCTCGATTGGAAGATGCTTTTGTTTTGTCCCAATACTTCTCTTCAGTAATTTCTTTTAAAAGCCTGATACCTTGATATAAAAGATTGTTTCTCACATGGCCGTAGAACAGTACAATATCGCAGTCAGTGTATTCTGTAAAAATTAACCTGTACCGCGGAACGCGTGAGTTGACTTGAAGCACCAAGAACATGTTATGTTTGCAGCCTAGTGTCCGCAAAGTTGACTAAGAGATGCTTCAGGAGTTGATCCCTTCATTGGCCGCCATGAACAAGTTACTTGTAGTTTGAACAACATTATCTTACTTTGCTTCATTTACTGTCCAGCCATTACTAATTGTACAAAACTATGTCGACCGCTGAAAGCAACACTTCTGTCAATTACTTGCCAACTGTCTAGTGCCACAAGAAGAGCTCGTACCCGTGATCTGAAGTAACGGATGCTTTCAGGCCAGTAACTTAAGGGCGACACGGTGCATGAAGCAAGCATCACCATCTTTCTCTGCCCCTAAATTTGTGCAATTGTTTTGTGCAGTGAAAGCTACCGGTTGGCTGCTACTGACCTGTGAAAGAGAGAAGTTTGTGAGGCGGCCAGGGTGTTTGGTTTGGTCAAAGAGGAGCTCTCAGTGCCCTTATTTTTCTCCTGTATACATGGGATGCTTGCTGTGAGCCCCGCTGTTTGTTCTTGGAGAAAATAGGACAGTGCTCCCAGGATCTGAGTTTTGGCCTTTGGGCTTAAAACAATCTTGTCTGTTTGGTTCGGGGCTTGGCTATGGCAGTTTCAGAGAAGGCGGTACGACCATGCTCATCGTCTTCGTCGGGTTTGGACCCGCTGTTGAAGGATCTTACGGAGAAGAAGCTGAGCTTTAGAAGAAACGTGGCATCTCTGGCGTCTGAGCTAAAGGATGTGAGGCACAAGCTTGCTTCGCAGGAGCAGTTGTTTACTAGGGAATCCCAAACTAGGGAGGTTAGTAAATTTCTACTACTTGCTAATTTCTACCTTCAGCATGGCTTACAAAGTTACAAGTTTGGCCTGACTAGGGAGAGAACGTTGCAGGTTGCGGAGACGAAGGCAAGGAGCATGGAGGAGGAAGTGAGTAAGCTGCAGAAATGCTTACTGGACAAAGATGAGCAGCTAAATGCAACGAGAGGCATCACCGAACATGTGAGGAACTCCCTCCTTTCTCCATTTGGGGTTGCGTTTCCATTTTTTAAATTTCTCCATTTCTATTCCATGATGAATTGCTAAAGTTTGTGTTTGATATTAACTTCTAAGCATACTACTCTAGATTCCATACATGATTTAAAATGAGTTGAATGCAGTGCAACATAGTGGGTGATGATGTATTTGCTTGTAAAATTGCTTTCCTTTGTTTCTTTCCTGAACTGATTGTGCCTGTCTTTTGCTGAACTGATGGTGATCTAAGCACTTGGAAAAGAGTAGTACGATTATCTTCATACTTCTAATCGAAAAATCTTCTTATGCGTGATGTACCTCATTATGATACTGGTTTCCCAACCCTAATGATTCCATTTTGCTTCAAATTGAAATTCTCTTTGTCAATAACTTTTGTAATTATGTGCAGTACCTCGATGATTTGGATGATCTTAAATCACGACTATCAGTAACTCAAGCTACAGCAGAAGCCAGTGCTGCATCAGCCATGTCGGCTCAGGCGCAGTGCTTGTCATTGCTGAAAGAGCTGAATGAGAAGGATCGCTCGTTGAAAGAGCACGAGCTTCGAGTTAACAAGCTTGGCGAGCAGCTAGGTCTTCTCCAGAAGGACCTTGAGGCAAGGGAGCTTTCACAGAGGCAACTCAAGGATGAAGTTTTAAGGATTGAGACAGATATCATGGGTGCAGTTTCCAGAGCTGGGTCTAGTAAAGATAACGAGCTTCTGAAGGTTTTATCTGATGTTTCACCAAGGAATATCGAGAATATTGGCAAGCATTTGAATACTAAGGATACAGAGATTGCCAGGCTGAGAGATGAAATTAGGATATTATCTGCTCATTGGACAAACAAAACAAAGGAACTAGAGTCACAAGTAAGTTGTCTTCCTTGCATCCACAAAATAACAAAATTTTGCCTGAAATTGTTTCGCAGACATTGTTTTCGCTGCAATTTAGCTCCGTAAGTTTACTCGAGATATGTTTTTTCGCTGAACAGCTAGAGAAGCAGCGCAGAACCGACCAGGAACTGAAAAAAAGGGTTCTCAAACTTGAATTCTGCCTTCAAGAATCACGATCTCAAATCCGAAAACTTCAGAGGGTATGTACATATACGTGTGTATCATTTTCCTTTAACAAGTGAAAAAGGAAACATGACTTCGATTTCGCCTGCTCTGCTAGCATCATTGTCCATATCCATTTATGGCCTTCTTGAATTGAATATACGCCACATTATCCCTGAGCATCGTAACAAGATTTCTGACAGTTAAATTAACAAATCAAATAATCAATGCCATATTGCCATGTGAATGAAGCATCTCTGCTACGGCAGTTGGCCATAATGATGTGTCGAAAATGTTCAGGTCAAAGTCAAACAGATCACTGATTCATGCGTTCTAGAAAAACCCTATTCTTTAGTATCAGTGATCTCATCTTCTCTGGTACCAGCTAAATCATGCATGTGTGCAATCTTTTTCTTTAGAAAACTTGAGGAAGAAATCGAACACTCCTGGCCTCTGCATTGATTGTTGATGCCTGCAATAAAATATACTGAAGCAACGCATACACTGCTTGTGATAGCCATGTTTTTGCAGCAAACTGTTGAAGTTGAACTAATTAATGGCAACTAAACACATGTCGAAACCTTGAGAAGATTTTCATGGTGCTCACCGATCAGTTGGGATCATTGAGGAATCCGAACCCGAGACTAACTCATCGGCTCTTGCCTCTGCAGTTGGGGGAGAAGAGGGACAAGCAACTCAAGGAGCTCAAGGATCAGATGGCCATGAAGCAGCCCGACGGCCCTCGCCGCGACGAAGGCAAGAAGCCCTTCTGGGAGAATGATACGTTCAAGTTTGTCGCCGGCATGTCGATGCTGGTCGTGATGGTCCTCGCAAAGCGCTGAGAACAGCGTCATCTTGTGTAGAGAAGTTATGTTAGGTGAGCAACTAGCTCGCTCTGTAGTTTTAAGAAGCCAGTCATGTACTGGAGTAGCGTTGTAAAATTAGGTTTAGGCCTGGACATGCTGCATGGTCAGATGTTCAGAGACCAGAATTCGTCGACGTCCAGGTTTAGTCCTCTAGACCGTAGCAGTGTAGCTCAGCTGCTAGTTCATGTGTGGTAGTTAACTGTAATCCTGTACTTATCCTATGATGTTTAGTACTACTCTTTAGCATCTACTATTCCTCTAATTTAAGAGGTTTAGTACTCTTCAGCATCTACCACTTCCTCTGTAAACTAATATAAGACATTTTAGATCACTAAAGTACATGTAATATGTTTTAGATCATTAAAGTACATGGCTAATTCCTGCTTCTTCAGTCCATTATGCGACTCCTTTTCCCTTCTGTTTCTGTTTGAGATTCCAGTAAAATCTTAGCAAGATTCCTGTTCCAAACAAGGCTATACAAAGAAAAATCCAACACAAAATGAGAAATTTGTTCTGGAATCTGGACTTGGAAGCAGATGGCATAAGCTCACGCAGCAGTGTTTATTATCTTCCTTTTTCTCTCTGTCCGATGACAAGTGTTCTAGGTACTAGATACTTGCTGACCTTGCAACCGATACAAAGAATCAAATATTTCTGGTACTAGAATCTCGAGGGTTACAACTTGGGAAGAATAATCACAAATGTACAAAAACCGCCTGCCACGCGCCCCGCAAGAACAACAATTGATGGCTCATTTTTCCTTATCTATATCATACAAAAGGCCGGAGTGGTGCTTAGCGTCCGGCATGCTCAGCCCCGGGGTGGGCTGCTCGCGCATTCAGCAGGGGCTGGAGCGCCTTGACGACGATGCTCATGTTTGGCCGGAAGTCGGCTTCATATTGGACGCACAATGCCGCGACGGCTGCAAACTGTTTCAAACAACACGCAGAAGAGGAAATGGTGTTACAAGTGGCTTCACCTAAGAATACCTCGACTTGGTTATGACATATAGCATGCTCCGAGAATGATGTTAATCACAGTAGTAGGACATATTTTATAGAAATACTTTTACCTATGCCACAACAAACACAGTTTCTGGAAATTAAATTCTTAGCTAGTACTCCCTCCGTGCGGAATTACTTTGACATGCTCGAACAGGCGTTAGTGCTAGATACATCCGTTTGAGCGTCAAGTAATTCCTGGCGTTAGTGCTAGATACATCCGATTGAGCGTCAAGTAATTCCGGACGGAGGGAGTATTACTCATCCATTCAAAACAAAAATGGCAAGCTTAGTAAGTTCCAGCAAAATCAGTATTTTGTTTTCCTCGTCTTTATACTTTATAAAATACTGATAACTGACAGACTGCTTAACCCATGCAGTGTTTCGAAACCAAGAGAGGCTATTTATGATACCTTTGCAACAGCCTTAGGAGGATAGTCCCCTCCAAGTCTAGAGTCAACACATTGCCTAACCTTATCTTCACTCAGTCTTGGGGTGGCCTGCCAGTGTATAACAAACAACTGTTAGAATTCCATCCACCAAAGGAGATCACTTGTGCAGTATTGGGTACAAAAATTACCCATGTGACAAGGCTCTGCTGCCCCCTCGGTAATGTATGGTCGACAGGTTTCCTCCCAGTCAATAGCTCCAGAAGAACAACTCCAAAACTGTACACATCGCTCTTAGAGCTAAGTTGACCAGTCATTGCATACCTGATCAAAAAGTTTAAACAAGCTTAAGTTGAATGATCCAAAGCTTCATGGAGCAAATGAGCAACTGAAAGAAAACAAGAACATACTCAGGTGCATGGTATCCAAATGTTCCCAGAACCCTAGTTGAGTGAAGCCGGGCTGCCATGTCAGGAGCTTGGTTTGACAAATCGAAGTCGGCTATTTTAGCTACATCATCATCAAAGAGAAGAACGTTGCTGGACTTGATGTCCCTGTGTATGACGTGAGGCTGTGCTTTCTCATGAAGATACTCTAGGCCTTTCGCTGCACCAACAGCTATCTTCACCCGTTGTATCCATGATAAGACCGGACCTGGCTGAGCCCCTTTAACACCTTTCCTTCCTGTAAACATTTAAAGTAAAGGTTTATATCAAACATAAGAACTTAACTGCACCAATAGATGAATAAAAAAACATTACACGAATGTTCAAGACTTCAAATTGTACAAAACCATACCATGAAGCATATCATGAAGAGAGCCCATAGTGGCAAACTCATAAGCAAGGACACGGGTGTTCCCGTCAAGACAGTAACCAAGCAACTCCACAACATTTTCATGCTTAAGCCTTGATACCATAGATACCTGTGAATGTAAGTTGTGAGATAGAAGACCATAGTAAATGCAGAATTCCTAAACAGGGAGAAATACGAACCTGTGCCAGCAATTCTTGGTCTGGCTGCTTACTGGAATCCAGCTTTTTGATTGCTGCACCTCTACCATTTCTTAGAGTACCAAAATATACTCTGCCAAAGGAACCCTCACCAATCAAAGCTTCATCACCAAAACCCTTAGTAACCTCCCTAATTTCATCCATAGGAATGGTGGGAACTGCAATGGGTTGCACTTTCACAGGTTGAGGACCTTTGGGAGTTGGATCGGCAGTGCGATATGCATCATTCCCTGCAGATCAGTTGCAGTTCATTAGATGAATATTATCAGGCAACAGAAGTAGAATGTTGTACGAGAAATAGGGTTGCAGATGATAGAATTGTAATAAAAAAGAATTCGAAGTTATTACTTGCTGGATGGTTTCCTGGGTATTGATTCCTGTTGTCTGGTGCTCTTTGAGTATCTTCATCACCACAGCATCCAAAGCAAGACATATTCTTCCGAGAACAAGTCCTGGCTGGAACCAAGCATCTTTTTATCAGAACCAGCAGTATGAACATAGATAGCTCATACAAAAACAAACAAGCGAGCACTCGGTTGGGAACATAAACGGAACTGTAACTGTAGTTTTGTGGCCATATATCTGACAAATACTAATAGCACGTGCCACAGGACTAGTGGAGAGAAATGGAAGGTGACTTAGTTTCGATTCATACTTCATTCTGTATATAGCGTAATGGCCCCAATGGGGAAATAGAAGTTGAATTTTTAGGAAACAAGTGAAGGAATGCTTAAGATGTACAGCTAAATTTCCCCTCTCCATTCATTTTATCCCACTACTTTGCTTCCCTTTGTCTCACTCTCTCCTCTGTATCTATCTCAAATGGAAAAACCAAGCCCATAAGTGAACCATGACCTGCTTGCAGGTGCAGCATATTCTTCTATGGTACATGCAGCAAGGGAGCTACAGAAATCACACATATATTTTCTATCAAGCAAAACAATCTCATGTGCACACCAAGTTCATGTGCAAACATTCTCTGCCAAGGAAAACCTAAAATATGGAGCCATTCCTCTGTGCTTTATTATTTCTTATTATTATCTTCCCAGGTAGGATTGGAATCCACATGGAAGGCAGAAACTAACAACCACTACTAGCTATTATAGCTGACCAAAAGACAGCTCATTCTGCATCAACATGCTTGATACTTGTCAATATCCTACAGGTTTCATACCACATTGATCCAGACCCAATGACGCATAGCGGCTGGAAACGTCTTAGATTATTCATCCAGCTATCAGTGGCTGGCCCACCGCACCAGATGAACACTTGCAAATTATGTGCTTCCTTTTGCTAGTAAACAAGTGCAACCGCCACAAGGTAGCTATGATAAATGAGAGGGTGGGAGTACATTACTGCCTGGTCCACAGCTTTGAGCTCAACGATAACTACTTCTAAATTTGCATGCAATTAAACTGAAATTGCGCGAGGGAAATAGCGCGCAAACAACCTTGGCGGTCTGGCAGGCGCGCCAACTCAGTTCTTCACTCACTCTTGCCCACAGTTCAACCAGTCATGTAACTAATTCCCACAGCACATTAATTCGGGATGCACCCCAAAGAAAACAGATCAAAAGGATAACCACACCAGTCACCATTATTAGCTCTCACACTCCACTGGATGTTAATTCCTATATATACGGACGAAACATCATGCAGCTGTACCGCTGATTCATCATGCCACGCCATAAACTGAGCATTGAAGACACAGAATCGAACTAATTTCTGACGAGAGGCAGCCGCTGCCCTCCAGATACATATTCGCAGTTGACCACTCGCAAGAACTGATTACTAACGAACTTAGAACCCTAGCTTGCTTCTTCACACTAAACGAAGGGGAAAAGCTAGAAAATACTGTAATACAAGAAGTCAAGGCCCTCTTCTTTTCCCTCTCCCACTGCTGCAAGAAGTCAAGCTTAGCACGCCACAAATTCCGCGACGAATCGGAGCCAGACGAGCAAATCGACCGGCAAGAAAGGGGAACCGGCAAGATTCGGAGCTCGGAACAACCAGAGGGGCGCAGCCAGCCCCCGTCCCGCGAAGCAAGCCCGCCCAGGGACGAGATCACGGGAGATCCCGCGAGCGCCCGCAGATCGGAGCAAAAGGCGAGCTGCTGGGGGCAAAGAGGGGAGGGGAGGAGGAGGGGAGCCGAATCCGGCGTGAGAGCACCTTGGGCGTGTCCCGGCGACGGCGACGGCGGAGGGGAGGAGGACGGAGCGGAGGAGCAGGTAGCGGCGGAAGCAGGCAAGAAGGGGGAGGGGAGTAGCAACAGCGTCTGTGAGCTGTCCGGTCCACCCGCGGCGGCGAGCGAGAGGTTATATGCTGGTGCTGCGGGCTGGCTGGTCTACCGGTCGTACCTCCGTCCCCTCCGCGTGCTCGTCAGAACGCGTGTGTGGTGGGGTTGGGTAGGGAAACGGCCATGTGTTTTCTTTCTTTCTTTTCTCCTCCTCTTCTTATTATTATTATTTTATTTATGTGTGTACTCTCTCTGTAGATACATCCGTTTATGCGACAAGTAATTTGAACGAAGAAAGTATATGATATTTTTAATATATGTACGTACATGTTCTTGCTTTTAGTTGGCGAAGAGCGAAAGGCAGTGTCCAACATGTGCGGTGTGTGATGATTGATCAGTAAAAAGGCCAAGAGAGATGCATACAGTGGTTCTGTCTAAATTGATTAAGATGGAGCGGGCCTTGTTATGCCGTCTAAATTCGTAATACGCGCTAAAGTCACACGCTAGATGGACGAGCACGGGAGGGTGACGGCGACTAATTGGGACTTAAATATGTCGCACTTGGTCTTGATTGAGCCATCCAGTTGTGGAACTTGTCAAATTAAGAAGAATGGAGCCACCAGCAACGTTGACTAGAGAGGCTTGGACTAGCAACCAGGTTAAAAAGGTGCTTCGAATCGGTGAAGACTGATTCCTGTGGCATTTTCTGGGTGTGGACGAGCAAATTCCACGGATGCTTGTCGAATTGACCTTCTAACAATTGTGACGAGGCTGTGGGTCTTGAAGATTTTTTTATGAGGAGTACTTAGTTTTTCTGTCATTAAAGAATGCGTTGTTTTAGTTGAATCATGTAGCGGTATCAAATAGTAATGTTTGTGACTTTAATACGTGCTCATATTATAGCATTTTTGTTTCCCTACAATAAAAAAGATACACCCCCCCCCCACCCGGCACGCACGCCGACGGCCACCACCTTGTCTTCATCACTCAGAATGCGTCTGTGTAGAAGTGAAAGAAACTAGACGGCGCAATTATTGACTCCCAGATACGACAACAATGAGAGGGCCACTGCAGCAGGGAAGAACTAGAGGAACTTATTTGCCGCCGCCATCACCATTGTTGAAGCCAAACGGACGACCGAAGCCCTAACTCGG